>NC_081350.1:41383697-41390165 GCF_029784015.1 Lycium ferocissimum | reverse complement strand
ATTTTTGTTTGATAATATGACGAACAAGTTATTGTCTGCAAAAGGTGCACAATCTGCAAAATTTAGTAGAAGTGGATTATTTGCCTTATGTATTTTTATGCCCATCATTTTTAGTGGTTTTGCCATTCATTTTGTTGGATCTCTGTCTGTTAGTATAATCTCTCCTTTTCAGCCATGCTCTGTGACCGAATAGCTAATTGATTAGCGTAGAGATGAGATTCCTCTTTCTGCTTTTATTTTATTTTTTGTCTTTTCAAAGCTTCATCTCCGCCTAAATTCAGTCTTGGATAACTTTTGTTTTTTGGGTTAAGCGTTGTAAAATTAATTTTGCATCTTATGGAATTGTTATTACAAACTTTTCTACAATTTGTTTGAGAAGCATGTTCATATAAAGGTAAAGATGGATTACAGATGATGTGGATTCCCTTTCTACAATGGAAAGAAGTGATAACCCCCCAGAAGCAGGTGTCTTCAAATGTAAGGAGTAGCAGAACCAAAAGGTCCGTCTGATCCAATTTGTTAACCTTGGATTTCATTGTAAGATTCCTATGAAACAGGGATTCAGGATATCATACATATGATCGGGGTGGTCAACTCTAGAAAGGGATGCACCTCCGTTTGTCATGAAGCAAGCTAAAGAATGCGCTAAGCATGCTTTACACCGGTCGAGGAACATATTTCATGATCTTTTGGATATCTTGTACAACTTTGTTCTTCAATGCATCTATATAGTATTACTTTCATTTTTAGTAATATGAAACTACATTCTCAATGTTACACCTTTTTGGTTATATATCAATCTCTTGGTTATGTGAGTGTCCATTAAAACTCGAGATATAAAAGAGATAAAGCGTCAACAACAACAACAACCACCATATATCTTGTAGTCACCTGGGTAGTTATATGAAAGCAAAATTTTCATTCCATCCCTTTAATATTTTAACTTCCATTTTGATTAAATTATTTAATTCAAATCAAATTTGGAACGTAATTGACATTATAACTTATGTATCCTAATTTTTGAAGCTATTTAGTTCTAAATAAATAATCTATACATAGTTAATGAACTTTTAAGACATACATAATTTAACTTATTGCGAATGATCATTTCGCTCCTCTTAATCGGGGATTAGGGGTTAGAACATGGATATGGAAAAAAATCTTTGGAGGAAGCGCTCCTCCCGAATAAGGTGCGATGCGTCACGAATTATCTGGATCAGTGGGCTCTAAATGTGGATATCGAGCACCAATCGGAAAATCAAAGAACGTGAAAAATGAGGTAGGAGTTAGAAGCTTTTGAAAAGTAGACTTTAAAAACAAAAAACAAAAAAATTGACTTAAATAAATAAGATTAGGACCTAAAAGTAATTAATTAAAAAATTTTAAAAATTTGAAAATTATTGTATGACTACATAAATCTCTAGGATCGATAGCTTTTGAAAAGTAGACTTTAAAAACAAAAAATAAAAAAAATTAACTTAAATAAATAAGATTCGGACATAAAAGTAATTAATTAAATTTTTTTTTAAAAAATTGGGAAATTATTGTGAGGACTACAAAAGTCCTCACATTTGCTCTTATATATAATAGTAATGTAGAACAGGACGACATCGGGCATATGCCCGTGCATACCATCTAGTTCAACAAATAACAGAATGCTCTTCCAAAAATATCGTAATCCATATATATATATAAAGCAAATTGAACTCCTAATTTACGTCATCAACATCTAATTTCACCAGTGAGATTGAGTTGGTCAATATTAATATTGAAGATTGCACCACGTCGTAACGCTACGCATACTGCAGAGAAATTTTCTGAGCAGTGATTAGGTACAGAATTTCCACAAGACTTTCCATTTTTCTTGGCCCCCCTCAACATTATTAGGTACAGAATTTCCACAAGACTTTTAAAGGATCAGTTCTTTACAGCTAGTTTGCACTCTTATTATTCTTGGTCCCCATCAACATCTGCATTCATACCTGCAAATTTCCAAGATATTAACAATGGAACTAAATCTCATAGGACCATCTGGTATTAAATTAAGCAACAAAGAAAAAAGTGGTACTTTACTGTAACTAGCGGGTCGATGACTTCTAAGTCTTTTAAGTCAATTTCCACAAAGACTCCAGGGAAAAAAGGACAAATATGATACACAGTTCAAACATGAAGAGATGGAAAATAACCAAACCAGAGTCAAGTCTTTCAGTTCTTCTACATTATGTAGATGAATCATCATTTAAATGTAGACAGAAGTAATATGCACTTTTGAAGCTATAAGAAAAATAAACTTGCTACATAATCTATCCTAAATAGTTATAAATAGATGTGAAAATTTCAATATTCAAATTTCAAAGGCCTCTTAGAATAGGGTCTAGTTCTTCCCAACAAGAAAACAGGTTTATTATGCTGCTTTCCTATCCAAAGAAAAAGTGTTCAAGCAAGCAGGTTAACTCGCAATTCTTTGTTTTTGGATGGATCATTCTTCTCCTTATTCAGAAGTGAAAACTGTCATTTGCAGGAAATGCTATTAAGGATCTGTTTTTAGCTATGCTTCGTGCAAGAAGCAAATTATTGACGGGCGACTTTGTTTGACAACTTTGTTTTTACTATATCACCGTAGAGTCGACAACTGAACAGTGCACTGCTACAACACTAGTTGTGTTTTTAGTAATAAAGTTGAACTTCTGAATATGCCCCAAACAGTGGCGGAGCCAGGATTTTCAGTAAGGAGGTTCAAAACATTAAAAAAAAAAAAAAAACATACGAAGAAGCCAAAGGGGGTTTAACATCTACTATATATAGATAAAAGATAATTTTAACCATGTATAAACAGTATTCTTTTTCGCCGAAGAGGGTTCAGATGAATCCTTCAGCCCTATGTGGCTCCGCCTCTGGCCCCAAATGATACGTAAAACCCCTTTCTTCCATGCTACAGTTTTTTCCTAATACTCCTATTTTATTTTATTTTTTAAAGAAGATATCTCATAGATTATTATGTGCCAAAGTTTGTGTGGGGTGGTCTAGCGCTTAAAGATCACGGGTAGCAATATTTTAGGAACTAGTTTTTGACAGGTGTCATGCTAATCAGTATAAAATGTTTTAAAATAAAGGAATAATTTTAAAAAAAAATGTGTTACGCGAAATTTGAAAGGTAAAAATGCAAACTCAAGCTGACGAACTATGAGCCTACTCGATCAATATTTATTCTCACTGCAAAGCACAATTTATGAAAAAATTTCTTTAATGAAGTTGAAAGAATATCCTTCATTTTGAGAAATAAGCGTTTCTTTAATAGTATTCTATTTCGGTAAATACTATTATAATTCGTAGTTGTACACAATCAACTGAATTGGTTTGACATTTTCTTAAATAATTTTAAATATATTCAGCTTCGTAGTTTTTTTTTTATATATATATATTATTATTTCAACATTTACATATTTTAAATATGAATATAGTCAACATCGGCTATGGTTGCAAATGCTTGTGTTTTTGTTTTTAAAAAAAATTGTAGCCATCTCCTTTTTGTTTTTTAAAATAAAAATTGTATAGAAAATTGATCACCATATGTCTACCTTAAGTTGGCTATTGAATTATTGTCAACAGTTGGATAGTGGTTTGGTTTGACGTTGGTTTGGTTTGGTTTTAACTAAAAAAGTCCAAACCAAGACATTACATGTAGTCAAATTTTTAAAATATTTTCGAATAAAAATATTTATTTGTAATGTAATTTATAAAAAAATTGTTCTTTAACTATTATATATTAAAGTTGATGAATGTTAATAAGTTTTATATCCTATGGATGTTAGTAACTCAAATAAAGTCCAACTCAAATAAAGCCAAACCAAAACTAACTCAACACTAATGCTAACAAAGAAATTCAATTTACTAGAAATGACAATAATGTTAGATATCTATGAAAAAACATATTAAGTCAACTAATTAATACTTATTCCGTACTTATTTTCATACTTAGTATTTTTGATCTCTTTATTATTAGCAATATTTATTTTACGAATTTATTAGCTTTTGTTGAATATTTTAATACAATAAACTCTTCTCAATTTTGATGAAACACCTTAATTATATAATCTTACTAGAACTAAAGATATTTTAAAAATTAAGTTTGTATCAAGATTATTAAATAAAACCCGAATTTTATTGGTTTGGTTTGTTAATATATCTCAAGAACTTGTTTAAAATGCAAAACAACTAGGTAATTTGTGCATCATAAAATGACCTCATTAAACCACATTTGAATATAAAAAATGATGAAAAAAATAAAGATATTAATTAAGAACATTCTAAATAATAAAATTTGACATTGTTAATATATCTCAAGAACTTGTTATGAAAAATTGCAGTCCACAAACTTTTAGATTGAAACATTTTTTCCTAGATAATTGCATTCTCAATATTGATTTATATTTATGAAATAATCAAGAATCTATTTCTACTTTTGTGTACAGCAAAAGTATTAGAATACTCAACCTTAGCGCATATACTGTACTCGTTCTCAAGAATTTCGTCATGTAAAGATTTCCTAAAATCATCACCGACTAAGATTAATAGTAAGTTTAATAAGCTGGACCCAACCACTGATTGGAGAAGAAATTTAGTATTTTTTGAACCAAATCGACAACATAAAGCACAAATATATGATCTTCCAACCGTCAATTTATAATTTGGCTTAGTTGCAGCTTTTCGTTTAACCAAAAAGAGGTAGTAGAAGGTGTAAAACTTGATTATCATGCCACAGAACTATTTTAGAAGCTACAAAACTCTCGTTGTTTCTTACTGCAGAAAAGGGGAAAAGAAAGGATAAAGGATATAAATACCTCCATCAGGCGAATGTGTATAAATTCTCATCCTTTCCATCCTTGAACCAAGCATAAGCAGTTAAAGTTAACTCAGAACAATTAGATGACATACCAACAACACTACCCTCAAACATGCATATAGTTTCTTAACTTTAAGTAAAAGTTAAATGACAATAGTAGAGTAACTTCTTCATCAGCGCACATCTACTCTAGAAACCAAAGAGAAAAGCATAAAAGGGCCAAATATTTGTCTTAGCTCACACAACATTAAACAATCCAAAAATAATAGTTAACACTCTACATCATGCATTTTTTGTATCCCCATCACCAACTTCATTGTCATATATGATTAAGTTGCTTTTCTTCCTACTCGTAACATCGTAATCAACGTGTTCATCCTCTTCAGAGTTTTCCAAGTTATCCAATGAGACATCGGCAAGTATCTTTAAGCACATATTAATTCGTCATCTTCAGTGAACATGAGCTATTTAAAATACCTCCAAAAACGAATTCAATACCAATCAAATGCAAAAATTGATATTGAGAGAAGTGCAGAACTAAATATTAGCGAGCTATAAAATAGAATATACATATAACTGTAAAGTAAGCTATCTAATGAGTACAGGCGTTAGATTCCCAAACTCTCAGGCCTTCTATAGGTATCATACTCGCTTAAACCTCCCTTTTTATTTTGTTGGTGCCAAGATAACATAATTTAAAATGCATTCATGTGATCAATAAACTCTTTCTCATTTTATTTTTCTACCGGTTAGTAAATATCATTCACAAAGTTCACAAATTAGAGATCAATAATATATTCGTAAGCAACCGTAATTTTCGAAGCGAAAATATTTTATTTTAAGGATAAGCACCAAGAGTTAGAATGGTCTTCCAGTTAAATATATATACCTTTTTTAATGAGGAAATTACCCTGCTATTTAAATCTCTTAAGAATAGTTAAAATAGCATAGACTTGTCTCAACCATTAGAATGAAAATTAAGTACCGATCATGCTTGCAAAATTTTCAATTCAAGAATAATAAGTACAACTTAAATGTTTTATGAGAAAATGATGGCAAAAGACTAACCTGCTTGTGGTTTTGACATATGACGTCGGCTTGATTGGAAAACCGATTACATTGACCTCAAGCGTTTAATCTTTTAACGCGATTAGCGCGGAAGAATGTATGATAATTTCATCTAAAGATGTGTAAGTGAGGTAGAGAGAAAAGTTTGAATATAGTAACCTTTGCTTCTCAGATAATGAAAATCCAACCATCTCGAGTTTGAATGATGCATCCATGGTTACAGACAGCAATAATCAAACAAAGAAAAGAAGAATGGAAAAGAAAAAGAAAAGGAAAGAGAAAGAATGGAAGACAAAAGTTCATGTCTGAATGGAAAAGAAAAAGAAAAGGAAAGAGAAAGAATGGAAGACAAAAGTTTCGACCCACTTGAAAAAAGGAAAGAGAAAAGTTTCAGACAAAAACGTGTCTGTCTTCCACTTCAATGTGTTCTACCGTTTTGACCAATAACATGCTCCCCACTTCAATGTGTTCTATGTTGACCAAAGCGTTGGATGCCAAACGCATTTTTGGAGCAATCACAACAACAGATCTCCTTTCACAAATTAAATTTCCTTTTA
>NC_081350.1:41377510-41383597 GCF_029784015.1 Lycium ferocissimum | reverse complement strand
TAAATTTTGGGGGGGAAAGTGTTTTCGTTTTTAAGAAAAGAACTCATCTTGGGTTTTTAAGGGAAAACCCCCCGGGGAAATTTTAGGGCCCCCGATGATCCAAGGGGTGGTTATTTTTAGTACCGAGGGGAATGGGGAAATTTTGAGAGTCGATTTTGGGCCGTGTTTCGGATCCCGAGGAAAGGGGGGGAGTTTCCCGGGCTTAGAGAATGATAAATATTTAGTCTGGGAGATGTGAACCTCACGAGACTAAATTCACCTTTTCTAGTAGATCGAGTAACTTAGTCGACAACATAGAAGTGATCCCGGACGAAACGGAGAAGAAAGGAACCAACAAGATTTCACGAAGACCAAATTGATAATGTAGGTATGAATGAAACTTGGAAGAAGTACGGACACCAGATATCGAACCTACGGATCATCCAGAATTGGACCGGACAGATGCCGATCCAAATAGAGAAAACATGGAGAACGTATAGATGGAAGGTATCCGGGCCAACGAAATGCCACCGGAGGAACAATTGGGTTGGGGTAAATTTCAGAAGCATGAATCGATCCGGCTACGGGAATAAGTCCCTGAACCTTTCCGTAAACAAAATCCATCGACTCGTTGGCTCGATCCTCAACAATCCTCAGCGCACCTTATCCTTTAGCTAATTATATATCATGTGATAATTTTTCCTCACAACACCATTTCTTGCATCAATTACCAAAATAACAACCAAAAAACCTTCTGGAGGTAATGAAAAAGAAATATCGAAAAATAGCCACGCAAAGAAGAGATTCACATTAGGGGGTAATGGAACATGGACACTAGAAACTGCACCTGGATAAGAGCGTATCGGATATAGATAGGTGCATAAAATCAAGTACAATTTTGACGGCACAATCGAGCGATATGAAGCTCGTTTGGTCAGCTTCGGAAATAAACAGGAGGAAGGAATCGACTACAATGAAACTTTTGCTCCGATTGCTAAGGTGGTAACTATTCGGACCTTCCTAGCTATTATGGCTGCACGAAATTAGGAGTTGCATTAGATAGATGTGCACAATGCTTTCTTACACGGCAAGCTTACAAAGGAAGCTTATATGAAATTGCCGCCAGGATTCTGTGTTCCTAATTTGGGGCAAGTATGTCGACTCTGAAAATCTTTGTATGGTTTAAAGAAAGCTCCAAGGTGTTGGTTTACGAAATTGTGAAGTGCTTTAATGAAATATGGGTTCAAACAGTCGTACTCTGATTGTTCTCTATTCTCTATTCACTATGTACCGAGGAGATATGTAGATCAATGTCTTAGTCTATGTGGATGACTTGACTATCTTCGAAAATGACCATAGTCCCATTGAACGATTCAAAGACAATCTCCGCACCTATTTTCACATAAAGGATTTAGGCCATGTAAAGTATTTTCTAGAGTTGAAGTTGCGTGGACCAATCGTTATTTCTCCGTCTACAAAAATATGCACTGGATATAATCTCTAAGTCCGGATTATTAGGAGCTAAACCAATCAATACTCTCATAGAACAGAATCATGGTTTGGCATTGGCCGGAGGAGCCAATTTAGATGATCCGAAACCATACTGGCATTTGGTCGGATGATTGATATACCTCAACTTTACGCAACCCGAGTTGTCATATTGTGTGCATGATTTGTCCCAATTCATGTAGCAACAGAAGGAAGCACACTGGAACGCGGCTCTCCGTGTAGTGCGTTACTTGAAGAAGAACCCAGGACAAGGAATTGTGACGAGAAAAGATTGTGATCTCCAGTTGTATGGATAGTATGATTTGAAATGGGCCGGATGTCCGTTGACTCAAAAATCTCTTATGGGTTGGTTTATCTCCCTCGAGAATTCACCCGTATCATGAAAAATAAGAAGAAACACACTGTCTCTCGGTCATCAGTGGAGGTAGAATACCATTCAATGGCAATGACGGTATGTGAATTGAAATGGTTAAAGGGAATTTTGCATAGCTTAGGCATTAAACACAAGTCTCCAGTGAAAATGTACTGTGATAGTCAAGCGACTTTGTATATTGCCCGAAATTTAGTGTTTCATGAACGGACTAAACATATTGAAGTGAATTGTCACTATGTCCGGGACGCAATCCAATCCGGTACAATATTCCCCAGTCATGTGTCAACCAGTGAGCAGTTGGCCAATGTGTTTACAAAGGCTTTGGAAAAATCACAGCATGAATATTTACTTGGCAAGTTGGGCATTCGAGACCCTCATGCTCCAACTTGAGAGGGGTATTGAGGCCGGATATATGAAGACCTTATTCTAGTCTAATTTTAATAGTTTAGTCTATTTATGGTACAATTTTAATTATGGTAAATATAGGATTTGTAGTCTTATTAGAATCGGATTACCTTATTAGACTAGGATAAAGAGAACCTCACATCTATATAAGGAGATCATTATGATGAATACAAAGCAGAAAGAATTCTCCTATCATTCTTGTCTCTCTAAATTCTCGTCTCTGTCTTGATTTTAGCATGGTCTAATAGTTCGACGCTTTTCTTCAATTTAATTTGTATCTTCTTTGCACTTTGGAGTTCCTTTTATAACTATCAATGTAAGTTCATTGCTTTAAGTATTTTTGTGGTTTTATCCATAGCCTGCTTTGTGTGATTCTATTCTCTATGCTTAATTTGTATGTGTACAATTAAAATTTCTGTAAAAGAGTGGACATTACAATTCTTGAACATGCAAATAACCATCAATTTCGTTTTAAACGCAGTGCACACGTGACTTGTCTTCCTCAAATAGACAGGTGATGGAACTCAAAAAGATGAAATTATCAGCATCCAGAGTCTTTTCGTTTACGTGATACCTATTAACATTTTTCTTTTCTATTTCATTTGTCTCTTCTTAGCACTTTTGATTTTTCTTTTAATCTACTATGAGACATAAGTTTATTGACAGTGTAAGTCCATTCGTTTAAGTGTTTTTTTCTATGTTATGGTACTTGGCCTTATTTTATTTTTATTGTATTTGATACTATTTTACTTTTATGGATAATTCCCTGGAGATGGGCGAGAAGTGGATGGCTATAGGAGCTTGGAGAAGTAGTGGAGATGCGAATAGTATGTGGGATAGGACTGCCATTTGCATTAAGGGAGAAGTTAGATAGGTGCTAGGGGTCTCGAGAGGTAGATTTGGTGGGCATCGAGGGGGACTGATGGTGGAATGGAGAGGTCCAAGGGAAGGTAGAAGAAAAGAAGGTGGCATATGTGAAGTTGGTGGAGAGTATAGACAAGGAGGAAAAGTAATCAAATAGGAAGAGGTATAAGATGGCGAGGAAGGAGGCAAAACTTTCAGTTACAGCAGCAAAAACGAGAGGTTTTGAACACTTGTATGCAGAATTAGAGGACAAAGATAAGGGTAAGAAGTTGTACAGGATAGCCAAGGTGAGGGAGGGAGGGCATGTGATTTGGATCAAGTGAAGTGTACCAAGGATGGGGATGGTAGCGTACTAGTGGAGGAGGCACTCATTAGACGGAGAATGCAATCATTTTTCCATATGCTCTTGAAAGAGGAAGGGGATAAAGTCATTGTTTTGGGGGAGCTGGAGCACTCCGGGAGGCGTCGCGATTTTAGGTATTGTAGGCGTATTAAGGTTGAAGAGGTCAAGAGGGATATTCGTAGGATGCGCGGGGGAAGAGCGACTGGGCCTGACGAGATCCCGATGAAATTTTTAAGTGCCCGAGCAGGGCGAGTATAGAGTGGCTGACTGAGTTGTTTAATGTCATTTTTAGGACGATGAAAATGCCTGAGGAATGGAACTATGATCCCTTTGTACAAAAACAAGGGTGACATCCATAATTGCAACAACCATAAGGGTATTAAGCTGCTAAGCCATACTATGAAAGTTTGGGAGAGGGTGGTGGAGTTGAGGGTGAGAAGAGACGTGTCTGTCATGCCGGAATGCTCAACTACAAAAGTAATTCATCTGGTAGGACCAAGACAGAGTACTTAGAGTGCAAGTTAAGTGAAGTAGAGTAGGAGGTAGGCGTGGAGGTAAGGCTTGATACCCAGGTGATGTGCCGTGAAATTACGGCACATATGATGCTTTTTGACTACAAGTTTTACTTATTTTTTAGCTATTTTGTGTTGTTTTGATGTGTTTCAGGAAAATGAGTACTAAAAGGCAAAAACAAGGAATTTTCACTAAAGTCCATACATTTTGCAGAAGTACGGGCCATACATATTTGTAGGTCCTGTACATGAATCGCGTACCTCGTTTAGAAGAAGCAGAATGCTCCAGTTTTAGAAGATGAGGTACGGGCAAAAAGGACGAGACGTACTTTGAAGTACGACCCGTACATTCAGCTCGTACTTGTTGACCAAATTCCTGAAGAAGCATCTCGTACATATTTTCCACGGGACGTACTTAATTGTATGTTCCATACTTAGTTCCGTCGGGGCAATTTTGTCTTAAAGAAGATTTTGAGTTTTGGACCTTATAAATAAATTCACTTAGGAATAAGAGGAATTAACTTAGCACAGATTAATTGTTTTCATATCAACTCTTTTATATTTGGGAAAATCATAAAGAGATATAATCCTTAACTATTGGGAAATATTAGGGATTCAATTAGAGGTTATGCGCATTCTTACAACAATCCATTAGAAATATATCAAGATCAATACCCATGCATTACACTTCATCTAAAAAGGGACACAACCTTGGTTTCTTTAATTAATTCTATTACAGTCAAAAGCAAAATAGTTAGTAAACAAATATCTTTTACAAACTTAACGGAATACGTAACGAGACCGCGAGAAAGTACGCAACTACATTAGTAACCTTTTCACACCCTATTCTCTGTAGGATTCAACCCCAACCTAGTCAAGAGTATATTTGACAACGTCCGCGTTACGCCATTTATTAGGTGTAATCTGAGTGTATCATTAGGTCATTCAAAAGAGTGAGTTTCAAGTATCTTGGGTCTATTATCTAAGAAAATAGGGAGATTGACGAAGATGTCACACATCGTATTAGTTCAGGGTGGATGAAATGGAAACTTGCATCCAGAGTCTTGTGTGATAAGAAAGTGCCACCAAAACTTAAAGGTAAGTTCTACAGAGTGGGGGTTAGACCAACTATGTTGTATGGGGCGGAGTGTTGGTGTTACATCTCAAAAAATTTCGTGTCGTTCGCTTCGTAAGTAAACTAGCGCAAGCTCGCAGGCTGCGTAACCCTTATAAGGTTAAGGAATACTTTTAATAAGTGCTAACAAGTGTCTAAAGTTTTCGGGATCAACTGAAATGAAGGAATTAAGTTTGTCAAAAATTTGGGAAAACTTGGCAAAATTTTGGACAGAATTTTTAGTCCAACTTTAGGGAGGTGTATCTCCTAGAATATGAGGAGATATGGAATTCATAGCCTTTGTAAATTGAAGTACATTGAGTCTAGTTTCCAATGCAACAAATCGTTCGTCGATATCACATCGGAGTAGAAAGTTATGATATTCCAAAATTGGCCGTTAGAAGCCTCTTCGCGAATGCGAGCCAAGGCCTCGCGAATGCGAAGGGCAATTATAAGTCGGTGGAAACCGACCTTCTACCCTATAAATACCAATCCCCACTCATTTTCAGCTCGTTCTTACACCCAAAAAGGTCTAGAAACTTAAGGGACCACTCTCCCAACATTCCATATTATTAAAACCAAGAAATCATAAGGAGGTTATGTAATCTGGGCTCAGGAAGCTCGAGACAACATTATATTATCGTGATTATTGTGAAGCAAAGTGAAAGATGGGAGGATATTGGGTTTGAAGCAATCAGTGATCAATTGAAAGTTAATAAGGTAAGATCTTTCCTCTATAACTATGGAATTAAGTTAATCCGAAGTTATATTCGCTAGATAATCGTGTAATACGACAAATTGGACAAAAGGTGAAACAAGTCTTGTATGAAATACCATATTGAGATAATAAGATTGTTGATTCTATGTGATTATTGCATATGTTGAATTGAGTTGCTTTTGGAGGATTTTAATGGTTTAAAGTGAAGGAACGTTGTATAAATGTTATAGTTTGATATTTATGTTGTTGGGTTAGGATTGATTTTGGGGG
>NC_081350.1:41349544-41377410 GCF_029784015.1 Lycium ferocissimum | reverse complement strand
GTCCACAATATGTTGAAAATGTAGTGGATGAATCAACATTTAATTGCCCATTTGTATGTCTTCCATTAACCTTATTTTAGATGACTTTGAGTCATCCTTTTACCTTGGATGTTGATGCTCTTGTTGGCTCATTATTGTCACCAATTTTTACTTAACACCACACTTAAGTAATTCCTAATCTCCAATAACATTTTTGTATTAAGTAAAATTTGTAACCGATTAGTTCTAGTTTAGAAATTAAAATCCGAAGTTTCTATCTCGCGTTGATTCTTTCGCGAATAACTCGACGTATAAAAATACAAGGTCTAACATTACTTGTCAATTAAATAACCGAATCACCCGTTATCGCAGATTATAGACAGCAAGATTTGACCACGAAAAGGGTGTTTTTAGGAATATTATGCCTAAAAGTGCTAAACGACCAAATGGGTCGTTACACAATATCGAAAGGCATTCTCTTTTACTACTACTACTACTACTACTATATTATGATGATCATAATGTTGTACGAAGAAATTACTCAAAAGTTAGTCTTCAAGCATGGCAGATTTCTTTGCGATTTTGCGGTTATGGATTCTGCTTCATGTGATTCTTCATGCTCATGGAAGAAAAAATTAAACTGCTCTTTTGAAACTCAAAGATGCCATAAACTACCCAAAATGGGACTGCTTTTTCGTCTTGGGGCGGCGAAGAAATAGATTGTTGTAAACGGATTATTCACAAGTCCCGTGTTACACCTCGCACTTTCAGAGCATGAGCATGCCACGTACTTCACAGTATTAATGGAGTATCGAAGACGTCCCATGAAGTTTTGGGAGGTACAAGCCATGGGAATTGCGTAACAATGAAGCACAGGATGAATTACGATCTCGTAAGTCGTAACCGGGAAGGACAACCTTGGAACCAAAGGACATAACCATTATCAAGAATGATTAATGACAAATATCATGTATAGAGAGTTTCGGAAGATTCCGAGATCAAGCAAATCGAAGAAAATAAGTTTGTTGAAAATTTGGAAAAAAGTTAGCAGAATTTTGGGTCAACTTTGGAGGGATATAGCTCCAGGTATATTAGGAGTTTTAAGGTGTTTCAAAAGCCTAAAATGAATTCTCGAGTCTAGTTTCCAACGCAACAAACCGCTCGTCAATACGACCTCGGAGTAGAGGATTATGAACTTTACAAATTAGGCTGACAGAGCAGAAACGCGCGCTACGGGCGCGCTACAAGAATCGAAGACTCTAGGTCGGTCCAAACCGAAGCTCTAGAGCTCTAGAGAAGAGGGGTTTTACCCTTATTTTTTTCATCCAACACCTCTAAAATATTCCCCAACCCTCTAGAATAATTTCCCAACTTCCACCCACGAAATTTCAGCCCAAATCAAGTGGAAACAACCAAATCTTCCATCAAGAAGGTTGAAAACTACAAGAGTAGCAAGCCTATGGTATTGTATCATGATTGAGGGTGAAGTTGCATTGATTCAGCGATGGTCTTGGGTTGTATGCACTGCTTAAGGTATGTATAACACCCCTTTGGTCGTGTGTTAGCTTAATTAAATGTTGGTAAAGTTGTTTGAGGGCAAATACCGCAAAACTACATCGAAATAAGTTAAGTTAAGCCTTTGTTTTGTATGGGCCGTTTTGAATGTTTAAATATGACTTCTAATGGTTGTAAATGGTGGCTTATAACCTGAATATATTGTTCCTACAGTTATTGGGATTATTCATGTGTTAGTTGGAAAGATGGAGAAGAAAATATATGATATCTACGAATAGAAAGTAAAGGATGAGGCGTAGGAGTATGGATTGCTTTGGAATACATTTAAGGATATTTTGAACTAAAATATGATATGGTAAATATATGCATATTGTTATGAAGGGTGTGACCGAATTATAAAGGAGAGTTGGGTTTGAATGACGTTTGTTATTCGTTAAACGAGCTTGCCGCTCGATATGATTCTTAAAGTAATCAAAGAAGGTTATATTGGATTATATTGTAGTTGTTGCTATTGTTGATTGTTGTTGTTGTTGTTAGGTTTCTACGATGACCCTTAGTGGTCTTTGGAATGTAATATAAACAAGAGAGATCTTTTGCCCCGAATTTATTGTTGATTTTAAAAAGGAATTAATTTGAAGACTTAAGATAAGCATATGACGATAAGCCTAACGGTGGTATGGGTTCTCTTAAATGTAAATTTACGAGCTTGGGAGGATAAGCGTTAAATAGTTAAAGTTAAGGCGATCGAAAGGTATGTGGTTAGTCACTTTCTTTCAACAGCATGATTCCTATGTCATAATTCCATATGTGTTTCCATAGCCTTCTTACTTCCAAAAAGTTAGAAGTTCATGATTCTTAAAAGCTTCTTATGATGCTAAAGATAGATGTTTTCTATTATGATAATAAGGATAAAGATGATCCTATTTCTAGAGATTCCAAAGCTTATGGAATTGATGCTATTATGAAATTATTGAGCTTATTTCATGATTTCCTTGATTTTATCCATTGTTATTGATCTCACCTCATAATACTTGTTCCTTCGAGGTGAGATATAGCGATGATGATAATTCCATTTCCAATGCTATCCAAGTTCATCGTTCTTAATACTCTCATGACACTATTGATCTCATCTTACGATAGTTGATCCTCTAAGGAAAGATATAGTGCTAATGATAATGATGATGATGGTGATGTGCTTTTATTTAGGTACTCTTATGTATGTGTATATATATATATATATATAGTCATGTGTGACCGAGTCCCGAAAGGGCCGGATACGGATACTATCGAGTCCCGAAAGTGCCGGGTACGGATACTACCGAGTCCCAAAAGGGCCGGGCACGGATACTACCGAGTCCCGAAGGGGCCGGGTACGGATATTATCGAGTCCTGAAAGGGCCGATACAGATAATACCGAGCCTATATGGCCTGGTACGGTGTTGTATTGCATTGTAAGTTATTGCATATGTAAGCATGTGGATATAAGAAGTGTTTCTTCTAGAAAAAAAAAAGGGTAAATAAGTATGACGAATATTTTAAAAGGGATTATGAGATATAAACGGTTCTTTTATCTTATGCTATTCTACATTCTTTTATCATGTTATTATTCATGCCTTACGTACTCGGTACGTTGCTCGTCCTTTTTGTGGACCTTTGCGTTCGTGCCGCCGTAGACAGTAGACGGATTTCATCGACCCCCTAGAAGTTTTCATCGGTGGATTCTCGCAGCACTCCATTTACTTCGTGAGTCGTTGCTATTGGTATCGGTCTTCATGGTCACAAGTATTCTATATAGAGGCTCGTAGACATGTGTGTACAGTTAGACGTTTCATAACCCTACCGGTTCATATTGTTGTATAATATTTTAATAGCCTTGTTGGCTTGTGGTGATGGACATAATTGTTGATGATTATGTAAAGATGTGCCGTTATCTTGTGACATATGCTCTTACAGAGTATGACGCCCATGAGATATCTTTGTGGTCCACCCAAAAATGATTATGAGATGTATGTTTAGAGGTGCTCGGTGTGTTAGCTCCGGGTGTCCGTCATGCCCCTCTAGTTGGGTCGTGACATCCTGATGAATCACAAGAAGTTCTGATGGATGGCAAGACTTGCCACGAGTCTTGACGAATCATCGGAACTCCAGTACACTTTGTGTTCTAATTTTTGTGCAATTTGTTCACAAATCAAGAGTCAAGACAGCTTGTCTAGATTTGCATAGGAATTTTACCAGAACATTTTTGCTTTAAAATTGATCCTAATTAACTTCAAATGATTCCAAATTTGATATCCAACTATCTAATACCTAATCCTAATAATTCTCAATGGTTAGTTTCAAAATCAACAGACTCATTTTGTCTTCTTAACCAATCGATGTCAATTATGTCACATAATATTGTCCGTGCATGTTAGGGAAATTAAATCCTTAAATCATTGGTAGGGTCTTCGTGTTAATTAGATCATTATAACAAATTAAAGGTGATGTGACCTTATTAAAAGAAGTTAAGAGTGGACAATAAAGACTTGGTCCGGTGATTATTATCAACTAAAGGTACAAAATTTCGAAGTTATTTTCACCTTGACTAAAAGAGTAAAAGCGGCAAGACTAATTAATTAGATATTTACTGATGGAAATCAGGCATAAACAGCGGAAGCAAATAGCCAGGATCGAACTTGCATGTAATATAGACGACACATAATCAAAGATTTTAATCAAACATAAAATCGATACTTATCTCTTGAAGCGTGACCGCGACCAAGAATCGAATCTTCAACCACGAGCATACACCATCCAGTAGAGTGCAAGATTCAAGAAAGGATTCCTTCCTTTCGTGCATGGGATCTCTCTGTCCAAGGACCGGTCTCCCAATCACGGTTGATGAGATTGAGAAGATGAAGGCGGTCCCTTATGCTTCGTGTAGGGAGTCTTATGTATGCAATGTTATGTACTAGACGACATCCGTCATTGCTGTGGCACAGTTAGCGATTTGATCTAATCTGAGGAAAGAACATTGGACTGCCGTTAAGCATATAATCAAGTACCTGAAAAGGACTAGGGATTATATGTTGGTTTTTCATTCAAGCGATCTTGTACCCATTGGGTATACAGACTCGCATTTCCCAACATAAAGATTCTAGAAAATCTACCTCGGGACGTGTGTTTACCTTTGAGGAGGAGCCATAACTTGGAGGAGTATTAGCGATCTCCGTGTTGCGGATTCCACCATGGAAGCCGATATGTGGCTGCCGAGGTCGCCACGAGGCTATTTGGATCGGAAACTTCTGAAAGAGCTTGGTGTTGTCCTTGACCTGACAAGCACCAATTACACTTTATTGTGATAACGGTGGTGCGGTTGCAAACTCGAAGGAACCACGAAGCCATAAGAGGTAAACATATTGAGCGTAAATATCATTTAATTCGTGACATTGTTTCGGAGGAGTGGGGTGAAATTTTTTGAAGATTGCGTCAACGGACAATTTCGCCAGACCCGTTTTTACCAAAGCTTGCCGCAGGTTAGACTTTTGATAGGCATGTAGAAGAAATGGGTATTAAAGTTGTAGATGCATGGTTATGAGTCTAAGTGGGAGATTGTTAGGATATACTATTAACCATGCGGTTTGATTATAGTATTATTTTTTATTTCTTTTGGAACAATTGTTTATTTATTTATTCAATTCAATAAAGTCTTAATTTAAATAGATCATTTGTTCATGTGTGCCCTTTACTTATATAGTAGACGATTTAGTCTGGAGTTTTAGCTCATGCGCGAAAGATTAAATTGTCGGTTCTTATAAGTTATAAAGTTAATGTTCACAATCAAAGATGAAAGTTTGGGCAAAAGTATCTTGATGATTGTAGCATAAGATTAAAATATAATCTATCTTGATTATGGGAATAGTTATGTTCCAACTTCTTATGCTAGTACATTTTTGTGTGTATTGGACGGACAGTAGAGATAAGTGTTTTTTGTCTTGAATATATAAAACTACCTCTCTAGCTCATTAAATGTTCTTATATATAATCTTGATATGATTGTTATGATCAATGTGCTTCGTTCATTATTTTGATTTATTAAAAGGTACGACTCATTGCGAGTTAATGTATTCCTGGTAAATTGGATAATGACAAAGTGCATTTGTGAAATAACAATTAGTTGATAAAATGGTGTCTCGACCTTGAGATTGATGATACCCACCTATGGATGCTTATAAGTTTTCATGTGAAAACCTATGAGGTGGATTTTGTATGTCATACATGAAATAAGTTAAGCGGAAGTATAAAGGATTAAATTAGTCGATGAGTTAAATTGTCAGTAATTTAATTTATTTGATTGGTGTCTGTAATCTTAACATGGGGAGTTAAATAAGTTTTTTTAATGAATGATTTCGAAATTAAACAGAGGAGTGCAATTACAGTTTTCTAGTGGAATAAATTGTAATTTGTTGTGGAAGGATTAATTCATTCATATTCAATTAATACCACAATAGGAAGCCTCGTTATTAAATTCATGGTCCCTACCGTGCCCTCGAATATTCTAGACAAGGAAAATAAAAGGAAAAATAATATCCTTGGTGGGTTAGGAAAGGGCTACACGTTTTTTGGCTAGGGTTTACCCTAAAAACGTGTGTATATAAAGAAAGCCATAAAACCCTAAGTCATATTATTGTTCTTTAGCCGAATACTTGTCACTCAAGTATTACGTTCATAGAAGTTCAGGATACACAGTAAAAGATCGTAGACCTAGAGAGCAAAGACGCTATTGAAGACTTGTGCAACAGCTTCAAAAGGTTAGTGTTACAATCTCGTATTTGATTATGTTTGTCTAGTTTACATGTAAGAATATGATCTTGGATGTTTGCTTCCGCAGCGTATATATGCCTATTTTCTATCATTTACATGGTACTCCCTCCGTCTCAAAATATTTGTCGCATTTTCTATTTATATGCTCATTAAAAAGATATTTATAAGGGTAGCATTTTGACTATTTTACCCTTTACATATTTCATCATGTTATCTCTCCTTAATAAATGTTTATTCCATCAATGATGAGAACCTCTTAAATGTTGTTAATTAATACAAGGGTAAAATAGAAAAAAACTACTTAGTTTTATCTTGGTTAAATGAAACGACAAATATTTTGAGACAAGTATTTTTAGTAAAGACGACAAATATTTTGAGACAGAGAGAGTACTTATTATTTAGAAACAATTTGACTTTATGAGATGCTACGATTTATAGTAACAAAAATATCTAACACTGCCACAAATTTCAAAATTTTCCTCTGCTTAGAAAGTAGTGATGATTTTTTTCCAATTCTGAGTGCTTCAACCTAAAGAAACAGTCAAAATCGAAGCTCTACTAGTCATCTCAATCGACTTAAACAATTCCAAAATTTCACCATCGCTATGATCAGAAATTCAAACAAAATAGTAATTCTTATTTACTACTTACTGTATTATGATGATGATAATGGTGTATGAAGAAATTACTACACATAGAGATAGAATTAGTCTTCAGGCATGGCAGATTTCTTAGCAATTTTGCGGTTATGTGTTTTTCTGCTGCATGTGTTTCTTCATGCTCATGGAAGCTTAGGTTGCTTGGAAGAAGAAAAAAATGCTCTTTTGGAACTCAAAGATGCACTCAATTACCCTAACAGGACTGCTCTTTCGTACTGGGGTGGCGAAGAAAGAGATTCTTGTAAATGGAAAAGAGTTCATTGCAGTATATCCACTTCTCTAAACTCTCTCTCAATCACACAAGACAATATATTTTCCTAAAGCCCTCTTTATTTCATCCCTTTGAGGAGCTGTAGAAGTTGAGATTAGATGGGAACTTCATTAAAGGTTAAAATCCTCTTCCTTCGTTTGATTATTTTGTAAGCGGATCCGTAGTAGCTTATGTAGAGATGAGTATATTCATATGGAGCAACTAGTTTCTATAAACTCCATGAAAGGAGCTTGAGAAATGAAGAAGAAAGCTTGTTTAGCAAGCAACACACGGAAGAGAAGGAGAGGATAAAATCAATTATAGAGAGAAGATTTTTACATATTGAGTATAAGAGAATAATGACTTGTGTTTATTAGATTCCTTGATCTCATATTTATACACTTTACATATACAACTAACTCATGTACTGTTTACTTGACTCTAACAACTTAACCACCTAACCACCTAGAGTTAATTGCACATGGCACCTACAATCTACACTCTAGTGATCCTCAACTTCATGCCATGTAGCTTGTGCGTGATTCCACGTACTAACACTTTCCTCCCTTGGCTCACGGATGGAACAAGTTTACAACTCAAGCTTGTCCAGAGGTGTTGATCTTTGAGCTTTGCCTAGCCCTTTAGCGAGTAAATACGCTAATTTACGCTTTCCGAAGTGTCATACTCGCACCTTGACATATCCTCTCTCTCGCAAAGTGACAATCAGTGTCTATGTGTTTAGTCCTTTCATGGAAAATGGGATTAGGCGCAATTTGGATTGCGGCTTTGGTATCACGCATCATCTTAACAGTGTTTCAACTTGCACTCCTAACTTTTTAAACGGACCAATCAACTAGGTTATCTCGGCACATGTGGCCATGCTTCCTGGTCCGCCTCTGGAGCTCCTTGACACTGTCTCTTGTTTCTTGGACTTCCAAAGAGGTCAATGCTCCTTCAAGTTTCACTAAATAGCTAGTGACGGACTTCAGTCTCCAAACAAGCACCCCGATCCCGAGTCACAATAGGCTTGGGAGTTGATGTGTGTCTTTCCGTCGGCATTAACAATCCTAGTCCAGGTGCTTCTTTGACATATCTAACAACTTCCGGTTCAGCTTCCACATGTACTGACTTAAGACATCTTGAGAAAGCCAAGTCGAATGTCTAGTCATGCTCAAGTATAGTAGTCTTCATACCCGAAACCTACGATATTTACTAGGATCCTGCACTCTTTGTCTTCTTTGACTCGTTTGATCTTTCTTTGTGATAACACAATACCTTTGCTTGACCTTGCACATTCAATGCCTAGAAAAGAACTTGAACTCTCCCAATCTTTCATTTTGAACTTGTTTTGAAGTCTTTTCTAGTCTTGCATAATAGTTCAACATTGTTCCCAGTTATTAGAAGATCATCAACATATACTAGTATAATGACAATGTCGTTCCCAGACTTCCTAGTGAACGAGTGAGTAATCAAAGTGACTTTGTTGGAATCCATTTGCACTAAGGACTCGGTTAACTTCAAATTCCATTATTTAGGAACTGTTTTGAGGCCATAGAGTGACTTGTGAAGTTTGCGGATCTTAGTATTCCCTCTTTGTCACGGCAAACCCTCAGAACTTGCATATACACACCTCTTGACTAAGTCACCATTGAGAAAAGCATTATGGGCATCCGTTTGATAGATGAACCGGTTCTTAGCGATGCTAAAGCAATAGTGACCTAATTGTGACCATCTTGGCAATAGGGTGAATGTTTCACCATAGTCCAAACTCCTCCTTCTCGGCTATACCTCTGTGGTAACTAGCCTTGCTTTAAACCCTCCATTTCCCCATTAGACTTGTACTTAATCTTGTAAATCCCGCGCGCATTGATAGGCTTTTTTCCGGTGGCAAGGCAACTAAACTCCAGTGTGATTGCCTTCAAGCTCGCTATTTGTTGTTGCGTCACGACGAACCCACGTAGATCTGAGGAGGCGGCCTATGAAGGAAGTTGGTTCAATAAAAGTAGAGTAGCGGATAGAGCATCTTGATAAGCGAGATGATAGGTCTTGGTAGGAGACATGATTTGATATAGGATATAAACGGAGTTGGAAGTAGAGGTCATGACATCACGCATCCATGTAAAACAGGCTTAATTTGTACGAAGATTGTCACCAGTGGCAACGAATGAGGGCTAATGTAGGACTAGGTGTAGGTGAAAGAGAGTCACTAGGAACTTGTGAGGTTTGTGAAGATAACCACGATGTAGTAAACATATCGGATGAGGGTGGTGTACGTATAGGTGAAGAAGATCTGATTCGGTGGAAGGAGTATGATTTAGCTCGGGAAAGTAGATCCGGGACGGAAATATGGGATTTGAGGCGGTTTGCATATGCTTGAAAGGAAAGATGTTCTCTGGGTACACTACGTATCTGTTTATAAAGAATTGTTTGGAGTGTAGATCATACAAAAGATATCCTTTTGGTTGGATGAATAACAAGAAAGACAAAATTTGGGATAGCTACAGGGATAGTTTATCAACTAGTTTTGGGCATCCCATAGCTAACAAGCACCCAAATACCCTCGGATGCTCAGAGAGAGGGTGATTGTACAAAGAGTTCAAAGGGGGATTTGAACTTAAGAATCTTAGGGAAGTCTATTTAACGGATATCTGGCAGGTTACCACGCATTCACCCCAAAACCTTAAAGGAATAGAGGCTTGAAATCTCGGTGCCTTGCCATATCAAGTATGGCTCTCATGTTTTCTCTCAAGAATGCCATTTCTTTGAGGTGTATACACACATGTGGTCTGATGATAGATCCCAAATTCATTCAACAAGATCGACATGCACTTCCAATGAACTGCTTCATTATCCATCCTTAGAGTTTTGACGGATGTAGAAAAAGATGTTCTTGACTTGTGTGAAGAATTGTCTCAAATACTACAATGTTGTCGATTTGCATGTTATTAAAAATATCCAAGTATATCTTGAGTAATCATCCACTATAGTCACAAAATATCTTTTATTACTATGAGTAGGCACCGCTTAAGGACCCGGATATCACAATGAATCGAGTTCAAATGCAACATGTGACATTGAGAGTTGATGGAAAAGCTAGTTTTTGTACCTGCAAGAGGGCAAACGGTAGAATGTAAATGATCGGCAACTTTCAGCATTTTAAAGCAAAGCCATGCTTCTTTATTATATCAACAAGAGCATGTCCTAATCTTCTATGCCACGAAGAACTGGAAATAGATGCATTATTAACTACATAGGCAATATCCTTGTAGATGAATCTGGTACTTGAATTCTTGATCGATGGATGTAACACCCTGGCGTCTTTGATTTATTCCTTCTCTTAGTATATAGAGCCACATTCTTCCCTACCAATCCCCCGACCGTCCGGTGTAGGTAGATCTAGAAAATACGAAGTCGGGAAAGAATGAGGCCGAGCATTTGAGTTCTTTTGTAGTTGTGACAACGACAACAAACTATGTTTGAACTGGAACAAATAGCACATTAGTGATAAGTTGATCTTAAAAAATACTTGATTGGCCAATATGAGATACATGCGCTACATTGCCATTTGGCAAGTGTACTTGATTCTTGCGCTTGAGAAACTTGTTTGAATTTATCAAGCATATCAACTTTTGATGTCATGTGATTAGAAGCCAAAGATACACTCATCCTCTTATTCACATGCTTTCGACACACACAAGCTAGTATTCTACCTACGGCGCGGCTTTGGCGAGTGTTTATCGGTGGATTGTCTCCTTTTTAGTGAGCATCTCCGCAAGATCTCGCTTATCGGTTCGTGTGAGTGAAAGAAGCCGATTGTAAGTGTTTGCTCTCGAGCGTGTGGGCATATGTGCTATGGGGCTGGGTTCTTCTTGATTAGCATATGGTCCATTCTTCTTAGACTTCCGGTTAGCGGGATAGCCAACAATTTTAAAACAACGATCCTTTGTGTGTGTACCCACACACTTCACATATAATGAACTATTTCGTGCCTTCGCTTGATGATTGCCTATAACGTCCTCCTCCGGTCCATTGTTTCCCCCTTCTCCGGTCCACTTCCACCAGCAAGCAGACCACCTCCAATACCGTGTCCTTTGTGACTAAATAAAGTTGTGCCTTCAATCACACCGGGACTGCTAGCATGGAGCGGTACTAAGTAAACTTCTCCCACTTTCCCGATCTACTGCGAGTGAATATCTTTGTTGAACTGAGTAGGAGACATCATAAGGATGTCATTCCCCAGCTTGGGAGCAGGACCTTATTTAGTCCTAATAGGAACTGTAGCAGTCTTTGATACTCAAAGTTTTCTATGAACTTGATTGACTCGGGACATGAACAACTCAGATACGGCATTATAGCATCAAACTCATTCCAAAAATCTCTAAGTTTTGAGAAATAATTAGATATTGACATTGTTCGGGACCAAAATGTTAATCTCAACATGCGAGTGAAACACGTGAGTATCCATTTATCTTGTCAAATCTCTCCCTCGCCCACACCATACTTTATGAGCATCGCGTAAGATACACTACAAAACTCGGAAACCGGGCCTAACGGACTCATAATCCACGACAACACTACGGTATTGCATTTTTCCCATAATTCGTGACCCAAGAGTTCGAAAAAACTATTTTAGGATATCTACCATCAATGAATCCTAGTTTTCCTTTTCCTAGCAATCCAATACGCATGATCTACTCCATAGAGCATAATTCTCCGAGCCAATTAATTGTAATGTTATCGTGAGTTACGTGGTGTATCGGTCGGCGAAGGTACAAATGTGTATGATCCACATTTGATCCCGATGTATTTGTTGCGGTGCTTACAATTGCGGTTGATTCATTGTTGTGCACTGCGGTTAGATTCTTTGCTCGAGTTTACGATTCATTCACTACACCATTCGCTATTGTAATGTGAATTAATCGACTTTCGATGAACAAATAAGTCTATCTATTACTTATTTTTACTCAAGCCCTGCCGCTTCGAACCCAGCAATTGTTTGTGTTTGTGAACGAGCATTCGATCGTTTATATAGCCTATGATCGCGAGGCTCCGATACCGTAAATTCCATGGAAGGAGCTTCGAGAAAACGAAGAAGAAAGCCTTGCTTAGCAAGCAACACACGTTAAGAGAAGAGAGTGATAAAATCATATGGAGAGAAGATTTTTACATATTGAGTATAAGAGAATAATGACTTGTGTTTATTAGATTCCTTGATCTCATATTTATACACTTTACATATACAACTAACTCATGTATTGTTTACTTGACTCTAACAATGTCACGACCCAACTAGGGACCGCGACGGGTACCCGATACTTGTACCGAGTACCCCTTACCTTTCGTCATACTCTTACTACTAAGTGGGCACGAATTACCGTCATTATTATGAACACGTACTTCAATAAAACTTTACTAATTTAATATACATCAACGGGGACAACAAACTACAAAACATCTCGATCGTACATATACGTTTCACGAGCCTCTAATCAAAATACATATAACATCAAATGGGCTAGCCGGGCCGTGCCCAACCGTGTACACAAAAGTAGGGGTACCGAGAAAACCGAGGCTCCGAACAAGCGGAGCGCTGCCAATATATCGCCAATAAAGCTCTAGGGACCGAGCCCTCGTCCGTCGCTCACCGCGTGGTATGAAGCGCGGCGTCCACAAGAAGGGACGTCGGTCATCAAAATGTACTAGTATGTAAGGCATGAATAATAACGTGCGGGAAAATATAGAACATGGATAATGACATAAAGAGAATATAGAACATGTCATGAGATAAAAGGACAACCTGTACATATAAGCGCCCTTCGGCGGATACCATGCATGCTTAGCGCTGTGAACGCACTTCCCCGATTCATATGTGCGTATACAATAACATATTGCCGCGGGAACGTGCGGCTCGATCCATATGTGTGCATATAATGCTTTACTTTTGAGAAACATCTCTTTTCATATATATATAGAAAATAGAACATATCATATTGTCGAGGCGTCGGCTCGACCGATTTAGCCATATATCCCGCGTCGGGCATCCGCGTCGGGACGCCCAAGTCGACATCGTACTCCAACTGATCAGGTGGCTATGCGTCTATAGCGCTCTTCCCTTTCTCCCAACTTCCCCCATATACATATACATATAACATATTCATATATCATATAGCATGCAGGGAGCCCGAAAATAGGTCCGTATCGGAGTGACATAAGGTCGGTAGACCTCCGATCGCATTATGGAGTGATCAGGGTAGCTTTGTCTCACCTTGAAGGAACAATTATTCTAAGATGAGACTATCAACGAAGGGCATTATTAAGAGAACATAAAGCATATCATATCATGTCATAGTCATCATATGAACATATTAACTTCACGGACATCATCCATGTTATTAGAAAACATATTCTTAACATATGCGTCGTAGACATTTTCTCATATCTAGCATCTTCATTGTCATCTTAGAGATATCCTCGTTAGCATAGTTACAACACTTTTCATTCGATGACGGAATAAGGATCAAAGTTTCCATTGGATTCTACTTCATAATAAGTCAAATAGAACAATAAGGAAAATCCGGGAACAATGGGCCCACCTCGAGTCAAATGAGGCGGCGTACCAAATTTACGTACGTTACAATTCATGACGTCACTTATGAGGGTCTTAAGGTAATCGGGTCCTATTTGCGCAAGTTCTAGATGTTTAGGAAGTTGTTCCAACATTTCGCACCATTTCTAATTCAATTCTCTTGAATGAAAAAGGAAACTTTAGGTGCGATTCGGAGAATAGAAATGTCCCCGAGGCCCGTGTCCAAACCTATTACGTCTAAGACATGCCAAGAAAGAAAAGTGAAGCCTTACATACCTTTTCCGCTTCTTACACTTCTCCAAATTCAAGCTCCAAATTCGCCAAAATCTACAATTTGGTCACATTCGCCAAACATTAGTTAGAGCATTTAGAAGTTGAATCTTAAGGCAATACTTGTCTACCGAAATTTCGGCAGCACTTCCACTATAAATACACCATCCCACCAAGTTCAACTTGGCCAATTTCAATCATCAACAATCTCGGTAATTCAACCCGGCCAAACTATCAACAACAATGCCAACATTCATACTAACGATCTCAATAACCAAACCGAAGTACATTCTAACAATTCAATCAACATATTACTTCTTTCAAGACTTTCCGACTTCCAATAAAAACAATAATAAGCTTATAATATATTTTCCAACAACACCATACCAATATCGCCATACATGTAAGAACATAATATTCAATTTATATAACTTCGACCACAAGTCTCCAACTTCTACCATTTCACAAAATTTACTAAGCTCTTATTAGCAATATAGAATCCACACAACAACAACCAATATGCTAAATAAAATTAACTCATTTTCCTCCACACTTCAACAATTATACACGGCCAACATCATGCATACACAACTACAACCTCTCCAAAATCATTCAACTTTCATTATCACATAGCATCCGCAATAATAACAACCAAACACTAGATAAAATAATTAAGCCATTATTCCTACACACACACATACATGCACGGCCACAACAAGTGTCCATATTTCCATGAGTTTCTTCCACTTTCACACATTACAACTTACATAATTATCCATAACATATAAGAAAAAGGCTTAAACCTTACCTTTTTGCTTTGAATCTTCACTTGGCTACAATGGAAGACTTTCCAAGATTGAGTTTTCCCTTGCTTCCAATAGCTCACTAGGTCAAGAACCCTTCAAGGAATTATTTGGCTATGAAGAACACGTTGAAAACTCTCTTTTTTTTTTCTTTTTCTTTTTTTTCTCTCGGTTTTTCTACAAGGGCCGAATGGCCATGTCTCTTTTTCTCCTTCTTTCTTTTGTTCTTGGCTCTTGAATTTTCTAGAGATATTATGATAAATATGAAGACTTGGTCTTCTTTTAAGCTTGCTCATTAAGCCTTTATGTGGGCTTAAGCCCACACCAATTGGATGACCAATCTTGGCCCAAATAGTTCATTAATTCCAAGCCCAATCTTTTTCTCTTGCAACTCATGAAAAAATAATGTTTCCAAAAATTCCAAATTTCGCCCTTAAACTCTCCCTACATTTCCACGGGTCGTATTGCAGATTTACCTTTTTACCCCTAGCCTTTCTTATTATTGCCACTTCAAGGTTTTCATAAGCAACTTGTATGCCAAACAAGATAAAATATGACCTCGCTTATCATCTTCCCGCAAGTAGCTTGAATTATCCGATTGTACAAAAATGCGGGATATAACAAACAACTTAACCACTAACCACCTAGAGAGTTAATTGCACATGGCACCTACTAACTACACTCTAGTGATCCTCAACTTCATAACCATGTAACTTATGCGTGATTCCACATGCTAACGAATTTTGATGTACGTTAGCTTAGCAAATATTATAAAAAAGTAAAAGTAATAATCTTTAATATAATGCATATATAACTAAAAATATTTTTTAACTTATAAATTAAAATCAAAGCTTATGAAAGTGCAAATTCTAGCTCTAGATGGTTGTATTACTAGTTAAAAGATGCAAACAACCTTTCATTTCTCCTTTACTAAACTTTCTTGTACGAGGAAGGGGACCACACTCTGGCAATAAGATTTCCTGTCAAAAATCAAAGAAAAAAGGTTTTTTCATATAGAAAATTTAAATTTGAGAAAATTTGCTTATATCCAAAGTAAAGTCTCACTCACTCATCCTGGCAATTCCATCAACAAAATCTTAAATGAAAAGATAAGTAAAAATATAGACATATATATCAATAGCCAAATACAATAAAAGTAACAATAACTTACCCAGTGTAATCTCACAAATAGGGACTAGGGAGGGCAGAGTGTACGCAGATCTTACCCTACCATGGTAGGTAGAGAGGTTGCTTCCGATAGACCCTCGGCTCAGAGAAAAACAAATCAAAGCAGTCCGAAAAAAGAAATAACAGAAGTAAAAAAGCCATGACAAAATACTAAATAACCCGTGACAAAGCAGTCTGAAAATAAGGAACGATAACATAACTACCACATAATCCTACGATAGTCGAAGTACAAGACACAGCTGATAATAGCAGAAATCAAAGGATAAGAAACTAAGAGTGATACGAAGCATGACAATGCTCAACTACCCTTCTACCCCGATCCGTGTCCTCCATAACCTCCTAGTTGCGGTCATGTCATCGGTGAGCTGAAACTGGAGCATGTTCTTGTCATGCCTCGAACCATAGCCTGGGCATAACACGGCACTCGATGCTTTGCTGCATGTGACCGAGCGAACCACATGGCTTGCTGAATCAACACGGGCGTATGATGCGGAATGTAATAAATGCGAGTCGATACGGCTATACGACTCGAACATTCGACATGATATCGAACTAGTCTAGTCTATGAAACCTGCGACATGAGTTTGGTGCTAAACGTTTTAAACGGTCTCTATAACCTTAACTCCGCATAAGCGACATGGAATAAATAAAGATAGAACCCCGAATGAGATGGGGCTCGCGATAGTTGATACGTGCGAAGAGGCTTCTGCGGCCAATTTTGAAACGCCCATAACTTCCGACTATGTGATATCGAAGAACGGTTTGTTACATTGGAAACTAGACTCAATAAACTTCAATTTACATAGGTTATGGATTCCATAACTCCTCATATTCTAGGAGATACACCTCCCTAAAGTTGGACCAAAAATTCTATCCGGAATTCTGCCAAGTTTTTTCAAATTTTTGACAAACTTAATTCCTTCATATCACTTGATCTCGAAACCTTTAGACACTTTCTTAGCACTTATTAATAGTATTCCTTAACCTTATAAGGGTTCCATGGCCCCTCTGAGCTTGTGTTAGTTTACTTACGATGCGAACGACACGAAATTTTTTTTAAATGTAACACCAACACTCCGCCCCATACAACATAGTCGGTCTAACCACCACCCTGTATGTCACGACTCATTTTAGCCTAAGTCATGCGGGCACCTACCTTTCCCACCTCGGTAGGCAAACCCTTAGCTCGACGTTCACAATCATTAAAATAATAGTGGAGGAAGTAAAATGACGTAAGTCTCACAATATGATATAATATAGATAAGTGCGGAGGTAAATGAATCCACGATTCTAGTACGGTCATACAAGAGCATCTAAATCCGAATACTAAGGTACGAATAATAATACATAAAATGTCTCAAATCATGTCTTGAAAGTGAAAAGTAAGACACAAGCAATAGAAAGTCTTCGAGGGCGGCCCGGACACCATACTCGCCTGAAAACTCAGAGGCGTGGGTCCCGATCGGCCACGAGTCGAAAGAAGAGATCCGTCACGATGCATTTCTGCATTCATAAAAGAATGCGGCAAGTGCGAGTCGGTACAAACAATGCGCATCTTGGTAGGCATCATAGGCCGACTAAAAGCATAGTTAACAATATTCGTAAAATAACGCGTATAAACAAGTAAAACCAATCACTCAGCGGAATAATATAATCATAACCGAGTATCCATCAATACCTATGTAAGTATCTAAAGCTAACATAATAAGTCCGAGTATATCCGATCCCGAAATAATCACCACAATAGAAATCATCATACGGTCAATCACTAACAACACAATCGTCACAATATACATTTACGACATCTCACTCAATTCATAATGTAATGCAATGCAATAATGGTATGAATGTGATGCCATGCCATGCTATGCAAATAAGGTGTACACGTGCACTCCGAAAATATTGACATCTCAGAGCACAACCCACAGGTGCCGACTCGCGGTTCAAGTGTCACCCGTCCCGAATCTTTGTCGAATGCATGCACGAGACCACGTGCTAATTGCTCGCTGGGGAGTCTCACTAGCACTACGGGGACCGCGTAGCCATACTACAATCGATTACGAATAACATTGGAATCGACCATACAATAACGATGCCTGAATATAACTATCGGACAATGGCCTCCTCACAATCAAATATCAGTTTCATAAATCAACGATTCCGAAATTGAACCTCAGACATCCGCTTCCTCAAAATCACTCAAGTAAAAGAGTTTATCAAGTATCAGTTTCATATAAATAACGATTTCGGAATGAATCTTAGGACATCGGCCTTTTTCACAATCACTCGAGTAAAAGAGTTTATCAAATATCAGTTTACTAATCAACGATACTTCCCGGGATCATCGTCGTGATATCGGCCATGCATAATAGTTATGAGAGTATATGTGCAATGCATATGTCAATCATCAACAAGCCAGCTCAATATCACAAGTACCTCAACGGGGTACGACAACAATGCATCACATCACATTACTAACAGTGGGTATACCAACATATATAAATCCGGTACGGCGGCCGGATACGGTTAATAATATATCAATAATCTCAAGTACCGGACGGTGGACGCCAATAATATATCAAAGTACAAATACCAACAACGGGTATGTCAATCCTATCCGAATCGGGACAACAAGCGACATTAGATTTATCTACTAACTACACATGGCATCAAGCCAACACAATTAAACAATCAAACACATATAACGGGGGTGGCTAGTCTCAACACACATCGTGGCCCAACCTAAGGCAATATATCAATCCACCTTTTAGAAAGGTTCTTGTCCGACATCATAATCTAAATATGTGATTCACTATTAAGTCTCACCATGAGTAAACCATAACCACGGGACTACCGAACCCGCAATACCAACAAGTCACTCTATTGCCTTGCTTTCTCCGAACCTCGGAACCAAAGTAGTCTAAGCGTAATCGAATTAAGTTAGAAATCATGGGGAATGATACTAATATTACTATGATATCAATTAGATCCATTTTAACCCTAGAAATTGGGAAAACGGGCCTGGTACGAAGGGCGAAACGAAAAATTTACGGGTAAAATACCAAATTGAATCCCTAGGTAATCGGAGAACCTAATCATTAATTGTTGATTTAGCTCAAGGACTATCCCTAAAATCGATTTAGTAAAAACTCCCAAATTGGGTATGAACCCTAATTCTCCAAATCTGAAATTCACGTTAAAAGTGGAAGATATATGATTACTAAGCTTAGATTTATCAAGTTTTATCATCAACATCATCAATTTATCATATAGGACCCTAAGGGAAAATCTTAAAACCCTTCTTCATTTCAACTCTAAGGGATTGTAAAAGTAAAGGGGAATTCTAAAATGATTGTGATTAAGGAAGAGTAAAGGATTGGATAAAGTTTTAACTCCAAGAATCTCCTCAATTTGTCTCCAAGAATAGTTTCTCTAAGCTCCAATATCAAGATATGAAATAATAAGTGGTCTAAAACTTGTTTTTTAGACACATTTATGAAGGACATTTGCACCTTGTTGCCACGGCGGAGGAGTACCGCTACGGCCGAGGGGGACCGTCGCAGCGGTAAAGCCTAAATCACTCGTGACCGGCCACGGCGGTCATCATACGGCCGTATAGCGGTGCCGGCCAGGGGTGGCACTCTGATGGCCGCCGTTGCGGCACCGTACACCGAATTCCCATAAATTTCTAAGTTTCAATCGAAAATTTGGGTTATTCTCGAGGCCATCTGCTCACAACCCGATCACTTAAACCCATACAAAAATACGCTACGAACGCACTCATGGCCTCAAAATTTTCAACGGATGTCTCGTTGATCGAGTCAACCACTGGTGCCTACTTCCCATTTCCCATCCAAAGTCCCGAAAAGCACCAAAATGCATTGGGAACCGAACCAATCATACATACAAGTTCTAAATAACCATCCGGACCTCTCGGAGTTGACAAAACTTTGAAAAGGTCCATTCGCTCAAAAGTCAACCTCGGGTCAAAAGTGAGTCAATCGATGCTCGGAAGTGGCGAAAGTGCCAAAAGAGTCATAACGACTAAATGGGTCGTTACACTGTAGAACTTACCTTTAAGTTTTGGTGGCACCTTCTTATCACACAAGACTCTGGATGGAAGTTTCCATTTCATCCACCCTGAACCAATAGGATGTGTGACATCTTGGTCAATCTCCCCATTTTCTTGGATAATAGACCTAAGATACTTAAAGCTCACTCTCTTTTGAATGACCTGGTGATACACATAAATTACATCTAATAAATGGCGTAACGGACGTTGTGTCAAATAAGTAACCAGGTTGGGTCCGAATCCCACAGAGAATAGGGTATGAAAAGATTACTATGTAGTTGCGTACTTTGTCGCGGTCTCGTTCCGTATTCCGTTAAGTTTATAAAAGATGTTTGTTTACTAACTATTTTGCTTTTGATTGTAATAGAATGAATTAAAGAAACTAAGGTTGTGTCCCCCTTTAGATGAAGTGTAATGATATGGGTATTGATCTTGATATACTTCTAACGGATTCTTGTAAGAATGCGCATAACCTCTAATTGAATCCCTAATATTTCCCAATAGTTAAAGATTATTTCTCTTAATGATTTTTCCAAATATAAAAGAGTTGATATGAAGAACGATTAATCTGTGCCAAGTAAATTCCTCTTATTCCTAAGTGATGGGCTTTTTCGTAATTCAACTTTTGGCTTAGAGTCTTCCCACTTTTAGTATAGTATGATGATATACACACACACATCATAAGTTGCATTAGTTATTCATACTAAATTTTAAAAAAAAAAATATATGCATCAGTGCACACTGTGTGGTTAGAGGTGAAAATGGAGTGGTAGGAAGAGGGGAAGTAAAACTAAGGGAAACCCATTGCCTTGTTTGTCAATTTCTCCCGGGGCAGGGCGTGTTAAAGTGGATTTGCGGGAGGAATTGCTTAATAGTCATGCAGTTAGGACTTCTCTTGAATCCTTTTCCTTGCAATCCAAATAGGCTAAGCTATTACTTGTCATGTCTAGAAATTTAACACCCCCCCTACCCGCCCCCTCCCCCCTCCTCTGCCTGGGTTTTTTATGAAGAAAGATTACTTTGCTCTCATCTTAGCGGTCAATGACCATGCAATTTTTCACCTTTCAGGTTTATGTAATTTGAGAAGCCTCCAAGAGTTGGATATTAGCGGAAACAGCCTCAAAGGATCTATTCCTCCATGTATTAGCAATTTAACATCCCTCCGTCTCCTCGATCTTTCTGAAAATAACCTTGGGGGAACAATTCCTTCTGATGTCCTTAGGCTCAAGTCCCTCGAATACCTTTCTCTTTCTTTGAACCATTTTGAAGGGTCCATCGCATTGAGCTCATTTACTAACAACTCCAATCTTGAGGTTCTCGAACTTGACAGCCTTAACAATGAGTTGGTTGTAGACACAGAAAATGCACCCTGGAAACCCTCTTTTTCAGCTAAAAGTCCTACGATTATCAAACTGCAAAATCAATGTGCCAGATAGATCTGTTTTCGAGCTTTCTCTTGACCCAGCATGATTTAAGAGTTGTTAACCTCAGTTACAATTCCATGGTTGGAAAGCTTCCCACTTGGTTACTGAAAAACAACGCAAGATTGGAGTTCCTTAGTCTTGCACAGAACTCATTCACGGGTCAATTTGTGTTACCTGTTGATTCTAAAAATCTTGATTTGTCTTTGATGTGTCTAAGAATGATTTTCAAGGCCTTCTTCCAGCATCTATTGGCCATATTTTCCCAAATTTGCTGTATTTGAACATGTCTGGAAACTCATTTCAAGGTAGTATTCCTCATTCAATCGGCAACATGAGTGAGTTATGGTCACTGGATCTGTCGAGCAACAATTTCACTGGAGAATTACCTGAACGCTTGGTTATGGGCTGTAACAAATTGTTTGCACTGAAGCTTTCACATAATAATCTACAGGGCCAGTTATTTCCCAAAAAATGGAACCTCACAAGGCTTGGGGTGTTGTTTTTAGATAATAATCTCTTTTCCGGACAGTTGTTACCTGGACTTGTTACAAGCTCCTCCTTGGGACTTTTGGATCTAAGCGATAACGCGATCTTAGGAAAATTACCTGATTGGATTGGGGAATTTTCTGTCCTTGGATCCCTTAGTGCGTCCAGAAGCTCGTTCAAAGGTCCTATACTAGTTGGCTTTTGCAGACTTGTGCATCTGAGTTTCTTAGACCTTTCATGGAATAGTCTTTCGAATAACATACCTCCGTGTTTCAATTTGTCATCACTAAAATATTTACACCTTCAAGGAAATGAACTCTCAGGAACTTTACCTAGAGCTCTCTATAGATCATCTTCCCTTGTGACACTTGATAGTTGATATGCGGGATAATAAACTATTGGGGGAAATTCCAACAAGGATCAGCTTACTTCCAAATTTGACATATCTTTTACTAAAGGGAAACAACTTTGTAGGTTCCATTCCTTTTCAGCTATGTCAACTTCAAAGCATCAGCATACTAGATCTCTCTTCTAATAGCCTTTCTGGTCCCATACCTTCATGTTTGAATGATATACCATTTGGTCAGAAGAAAGCACATGATCAAACCTTTGAGACTGGTACATATGGGAGTATGTTGTATAGATCTCTTAGGACATACGAATATCAAAGCGCACTTCGTGTATACCAATATGTTGAAGCTGGATATCAGATGTGGCAGAAGAAATAGAATTTATCTCAAAGAGTAGGTCTGAATCACACACTGGAAGGATGTTGAATTATATGTTTGGGATCGATCTTTCTATGAATAAATTGATAGGTCCAATACCTCCTGAACTTGGGTTCCAAAGTGATATTCATATCACATAATCAACTGAATGGATCCATTCCAAGGACATTTACCAACATGAAGCAAATAGAAAGCTTGGACTTATCCAACAACAAGTTGAGTGGTGGAATTCCCCCGGATTTGGTTCAGTTAAACTTTCTATCAACGTTCTCAGTGGCAAACAACATTTTATCAGGACGTACACCAGATAGGAAGGCTTAATTTGCAACATTTGATGCGAGCAGCTTTGAAGGCAATCCTTTTCTTTATGGATTACCTCTCCAGGAAAATTGCGGAAGGAGCATAGGTGCAGTATCTGATCCGAATCCAGGAGATCCAGGAGAAACTGTTGATCTGTTCAAAGATTCATTTTTGGAGACTTTTGTTCCATCATGCGTTGTGGCATTCCTGGGAGTTGCTGCTTTTATCTACTTCAACTCCACTTGCAGAATGATTTTTCAGTTTATTGAAGCAAAACTCTTATCTTCCAGATAGATTTGCCTAGTTATTTATTGTACCTGATGAAATAAGTGAGTGTGTACAAGATTATAGTAAGAAAAACATACTACCTTTTATGAGATACTTTTGAAATTTCAACAGTATCTTCAGGGACCTATATATGTGCTTGCTTCTATGGATGCATGTGTGTAAATGTTATAAAACTCCCTTTCTGTCTTCCATTTATTGACAATTAAATGGTGAGAATCTGCATTTTAGAACAATGACAAGCAATGAGAGCTGTAAATATGCTATTTAATTTTTATATCCCTATTTTCCTGTTATGACTTCAAGAATCTGCATGATTTCCTGTTTAAATTGATCTGCTATAAGCTATAAGCAAGCAGCCTCTTGCATGGCATTACTTGCAGATTTTGCAACCAGAAAACTTGTATTGTATTGTATTAGGAATCGTAATCTGTTCAAAGCAGTAATTCTTTTCCGGACCAAGTTCAGCAGAAAAACATTTAAATTGAAGCTTCTTCCCCATGGTGTGGATCTTAGTGCCTGAATCTGAATGTCCAATCACAGGAGCTGAAGTTAGCTGAATCTTAGTGAAGACAGTTGATTTAAGTCCCCTTTGATAGGTTCTTCTGAATAAAGAATTTCATTCTTGAATTTAAATTAGTCAACATTTTTGGAGGGACACAGAATATTGGTTGGAAACCAACAAAAGGAAAAGATTAGAGTTACCTAATAGGCTAATATTGTGTATGCCTTTTGATGTGGCGAACTTTAGTACGTAAACAATTAAACTTTTGTTAAAACCAATGCAATAGAGACAAACAGATGTGGTCCATTATTATGATGGATGAATTGTTAGGTTAAAAAGACAATTTTCAGTATGCTAGTAAGATATTGCTGGCCATCAAACTCTCAACTACCTTCTTTAAATGTGTGCACATTTATTTCCGTTGATATTTTCTTGGTGATATTCTAAGATGGTACGTCTCTATTTCAATTCTTATTATCTGTCTTTATAAAAAACAATATTATTGCTTGATAATATATTTACATAATACATTTGATATACTAGTATTTATCTAAATTATCTTTAATCTTTTGCACTTAATTAATAAGCATTGACCTTTCCTTGTTCTACCCTTCGAACTCGGAAATTGAAAAACACCACTAGATTCGAAAATAAATAAATAAATAACTTTTTATTCTTCTAAAACGTCAAATATCTTGAAACAAATGTAGTTCACCAAAATGGCTGATACTGGGGTCTGGAGGTAATACAAAAATTTAGGGAGATTAATAATCAATTAACTTAAATTAGAATACTGATTTTCATTTAAAACTAAATTTTAATTTGACATTTTGCTTATTCATTAGAAACCACTTGAATTAATACTGAATACTGTTAGTTTACATTGTCTAAGAAATAAATTTTGAGTTTTAATTTTTTTATCTTACAGGAATTTTCCGACAAGTGGAGATGCAAACGTCTCTCACAATTCAAAGGTTTTTTCCCAGGTGAATCACTTATTGATACTTTTAAGTATTGTTAGTAGTACATTCATGAACTTTTAAATTATTTATCTTCTATAGAAACTTTACAATATTCAGTCGCCTAGAAGATAATTACTGGTCAACGTCGTCCATATATAATGACTTGAACTAGTTACTTAAAAATAAGGCAAGTAACTCGTTACAACACATCAAACTACACTAACCGTGTAAAAGTTCTCTATACTAATAATGTATAAAGTTAAATAATCCATTTCCAAGAAAAGTATTAAGTTCTATGAACTGATAGTGGATAGATTCTTTTTACACTGCCCGATTAAATCTACCTACAATATCAGATAATTTTTCAAAGTAAGTTAGACATGGTAAAATGAAAAATAGAGTAATGATATGCTATAACTGGTTAAATTGTACTGATATCATGCATTACAAAAAAGATAGGAATTAGCTATGAAACTCGTCACTAATATGTCATTAAATAGAGGTAGCTAACAAGATTTTTTGATAATTCGTTCCTAATCTGTCGTTAAATAGGATGGGCAACAAATTTTTGTTGTTTATCTACAAAAGTTATCATCGCTAATTTCATTTTTTGTTTTTGACGTGAATCAGGGGCAACACTTACAAATGGACATCACTTTATCAGAAAGTGCAACAAATGAAGCTAACTTGGCCATTCTATGTATTCTTAGCTGGTGAAATGTTTTGTCTTTTATCAAGCAGCATTTGTTAGAAATATAATTTTAAATATTTCAAGTTCATGCACTTTGATGTTATGTATGTAGCTTTTAGGATATCTATGTGATTAGATGCATAGAATTTAAATGTTATTAGGTGCATGATTTTGTGTTTATGAGATGGCCAAGTTCATAGTGAAAGTGTGAAAGTGTGAAAGTGTGAAAGCATTTAAGTGGTGTATATTTAATATCTTATTATCTGTCTTTATATATCATATATTTTGTAATGTTATTATGTGAATGGAGTTCTTTTTATAATGATATGAAATGACGTAATGTCTCTCTCATTGATCTTTCCTTGTTCTACCCTTGAACTCGGAAATTAAAAAACACCTAGTTAAAATGTTGGAAATTTGGGAAACGAAATATCTTGAAACAAATGTAGTTCGCCAAAATGGCTGATACTGAGAAATGGAGGAAAGATGAATTTCTATTCGATTTGACTTATAATCAATTATCCTCTTTAAAGAGAAGTGACTAAAAATATATTCTGCCGACTTAAATTGCATATAAGACTACCTTTTTCTTCTCGATCATTCCATATGACTAAGTACCTCGTATTTATAGGAATTTTCTAGCATGTACCTAATTTAATTCTAAAAATCCTTTTTATCTTCCTAGTCCATGAACAATTTTCATCTTTCCTAGTTCATGAATAAAGTAAAATAATACATGTATCATATTTAATTTTCTATACATGAACTAAGACAATTTATGCATCAAAAAAATTAAGAAAGTTCTTTTCTTCTTCCAACACAAGGTTCATTTTTCAACACTCCCCCTTGAAACTTGTGGTCGGATTCACAAAAAAAAAAAAAAAAGAGTAATATGGACTCAATTTAGTCAACAGGATCTTAGGGAACTTTTCAGCCTTCCTAAAGATGGTGGTTTCGACATATCACTCACTCGAAAGCAGTTGAATGAAGAGCATGATCATGAGCACAAAATGGAAGATGCTTTGAAGGCCCATGTGAAGTTTTTGGAACGCTGGGTATAGCTAAGTTAGTAGCCATTTTGCTTTTCAGAAAGTGCAGCGCCTTCCAGCTGTCAAGATGAGGACTGGTGAAAAATTGCAAAGAGAGGATGACATTCGTTGGGAACTCATCCTTTAAATATCAGTTGAACGTGCTGTTGATGCGGGGCAGTACGCTTTCAAGCCAAAGGATGTGAAATCGCAGGTGAAGTGTTTACCTAATTGGTCCTACAGAAATTGAATCAAGGACAAAATCAGCACCTTTATCAAATTTTTTTGAATGGAGAACAAGGAAATGATCTAGTCCTGATAAAGGGCTGAGGATACAAAGGCAAATTGCTGAACTGCACAAGGAGCTGGAGATTCTTAGAACGAGAAAAGAAAAAAGATAAATTATTGACTTGGATACATGTCTGGACAATTCCACAGGGCTGTAAATGTGTAAATATTGCTCTGTCCATATGAATTAAGATAATTTTTGACCCTTCAAAGTGGGACTGTGGGAGCCTTTTTCATTCACAATCTTGCAACGTGGGCTCCTAAACAATTTTTCTTTTGGGTACAAACTTCAATTGTTATTAATTAGTGCATTCCATCTCTTGCACTCATCGGTATTTAGTTATAGAGAGATTTAATTTGAAGTTGGTTACAAAAAAAAAAAAAAAAAAAAAAAAAAAAATATGGACTCAATTTAATATGTGCGTTGATTATTATTTTTTCGTCTTGTTTTTTTTGACAATTTCTTCAAAGGGTTTTGGTGAAATATATTAGGAGAAATTCTTTTGAATAGTATTGAATTTACACGAAAGTATGTATTTGACTGGTTGTTTCATTTTACACGGCTTCTTTCCTTTTCAATCAGTTAACTTTTATAAATGGGGTAAATATCTCATAAGGTCATTGAATTTTGAGAAATTATGTAAGAAAGCCTATTAATTTTTCTTTATATATCAATAAAATCAGCCAACTTCACTTTTTATTATATTATAAAATCACTCATATATATATGTCAAAAAAATCGATAATGATATTAATTTAATTATTTTATGCGATGTAAGCGTGGATCCTGATAAAAAATAAAATATATTCATATCTTTATACACATACCCACTCACCAACCCAATCCATCCATATCTAATAGCTTCCTGTCCTATTCTTGGAGCAAAAAGAAAGTCAGAACTGAGAAATATGTTGCTTGAATAATCTAGTGATAATTTCTTGGAGGCGACCTTCCTTTCCAGCCACACCTAGAGCATGTTGATTATGATATTGTAGCTACACATCTATACAAATGTACCTCTTCGCATTTAATTATAAATATTC
>NC_081350.1:41317395-41349444 GCF_029784015.1 Lycium ferocissimum | reverse complement strand
ACCCTAATACCAACCCCCCATGAAAATCCCACGAATCAACACTTTTTCAAAATTTCCCTCTATCATCCCCTAACCTCGAAATGCTAAGTAAACCCCACGAACACACTTTACAAGTGAATGAACACTCCTTTTTCCATTCCCAGACTTCATTATCATAAAAATTTTCCCCCAATTTTATTTCTATCAAAAAACCTTTTTTCAACGAACTCAAAAAACCACTAATTATATTTCCTATCACAATACTAATCAAATTTAAGCCAACTCCCCCATTTCATAGCCTATACAATTTGTGCACCCCCCCAACTTATCTCATAAACGTATCGAACCAATTATTCCCTTTTATAGTGAAGATTGATTTATCCAGTTTTTTTTTTTTTTACGCATTTGCCCCAATCATCAAAAAAACATTTCCCCCCAAAATACCATAAGAACTCTTACTTTCTATACGCCCCCCAAAAACCCCGATCATATCATCAAATAAATCGCTCTTATTAAGCCAAAAAATGCACTTTTTGCCCCTTTCCCAAAAAAATACTATAATTATGGAGATCCTAGGGCCCATGAATCGTATCCTTAAAACCCTCCCCAAAAGACCTAACCACCTAAATTTTAAAAACCCTTGGGTCTACCCAAAAAAGGGGAACAGTCACGCATCAAATTAGGACAACAAAAGAAAATCGTACCACTTGGAAACAACCTTTCGCGCAAGAATTTAAGGAGAGTTCCCATACCCCAAAAGGTAAAACGAGAAGTTCGATCCCAAATTTGGGATAAACTAGATACCAATTTGAATGAAGTAGCACGAAATAATAAAAGAATCAAGTTTCCTAGATGTCCCATGGCCCCCCAATTATAAGTGTGGCGCGCAACACCCCAAAAAAGGGGGACTCTATAGACATTGCTAAACCCTTTGACCGGGTAACCTAAGTTTTGATACCAACTTGTCACGACCCAAATCATGGACTGCGGGCACCCCACTAACCCCCCCCAAAGTGGGGGGCCCCCCGGGATAAATACCTTAATTTGATACAACATGCGGGAAAAAATACTTTTTTTATAAAAAAATTTTTAAAACCGGGGCTAGACTCATACAAAGCTTTTAAGAAAATTTACAATTTTTTAGATAGACTGGCCCCCATACGGCCCTTTTTTTTTAAAGGGTAGAGAACAACAAATCTAAGGGCTCGGGTTGCAAAATTTACCCAAACGCCCTTTTACAAAAGCCCCGAAACGGTCGGAGACCCAACATCACTGAAAATAACTTTTACCTCCGAAGAATTAAACAAAATAATATGAGCACAACACAAGGCTCGAGGGGATCCCTAGGGACAATGGTTAGTTAACCCTATAAAAAGAAGCAACTAACAAGTAAGGGATAAGTAATCAAACACAAAAACCATCTAAAATGGGAAAATTTTGCATTAACGATAGTCACAAGGGGTCTCAATATCTCGATTATAAGCCCTTTTTTGGGAAAAAAAAAAGTTTAAAAAAAGGGACCCCCATTTGGTCGTTTAGCACTTTTTGGCCTAATATTCCTAAAACACCCTTTTTGTGGTCTAATCTTTTGTCTATAGTCTCATAAATCTGATTCAAATTTTTTTAATTTTGTTTTAGTCCTCATTTGACATTCGAGGACAAAAGTTCTAAAGGAGGGGGGAATGTTAGACCCCCAAAATTTTTTTCGTCGAGTTATTCCAAAAATTAAAGTGAGATAGAAAAATTGGGGAAATTTTTTAAACTAAAAACTAATCGGTTACAAATTTTCTTAGTACAAGAATGTTGTTGGAAATTAGGGAAATACTTAATTGTGGTGTTAAGTTAAAATTTGGTAACAAAAAGCCAATGTGAACATTAACATGCCATGTCCAAAAATATTTTAAAGTCATCTTAAATAAGACTATTATGGGAGACATACAAAATACATTTAAATTTATTCATCCACTACACTTTCATTATATTGTGGACAAATAAATTGAAAGAAATATACATGTAAATTTCGGCCAAGGTGGATAAAAAAAAACATCCATTTAGGCATACATTTGAATATTGAGGGCTTATCACTTTATGAAAGCATGCATTATTTTATGAAGACACACTAATTGGGGAAAAATATTAAATTAAATATTGACATTCATCCTTGTATGATTGCAATGGACAAAGGTTAGTGTATGATTCATTCACTACACATGCAATTGTCTCATAAACAATTAAAAGGAAAGAAGAAGAAAGGGAACAAAGGGGGAAATTCCCAAAAAAATTAGAGAAAAGAATTGAAATTTTTTGTAAAGTTAATTGAGTGCTCAATGTCATGAGTGGAGCATGTGTTTTGTCCAACTTGTAGGCACCCTTAATTTAACCAAATAATGACAAAGGGAATCAGCCATTACATTCTTTTAATTTAAAAAGAAAAAAAAACCCAAGAGGGAGAGGGGGGAAGCCCCGGGGCCCAAAAGGGGTGTTTTTTTGGAAAGGCCTTTGGTTTGATAAAAAAAATTTTTTTCCCAAGGTTTTTCAACCCTTTGAAGGCCCCCAAAAAGGAAGAATAGTCTTTGGAGCAAAAGAACCTTTTATTAAGTCACCAACTCACCCCAAGTAGAAAGTGGGTTGTAAGGGTAAAAATCTAACTTTCTTTTCAGTTTTAAGGGGGGTGTAAAATGTGTGAATATAAGTTGTACCCATGAAAAAAAGGTGTTTGATGTTGGGAACATGATAGTGGGTTTTTGGGGTTATATGTGTTGATGTTAAAATATGGTTGTAACTTGACGAACTGAATCGCGTCATTTAAAAACATGAAAGTTGGTGTTGGAATGTTAGTTGGGTGGGTTTTTTGGGGGAAATTAAGGGCTGATTTTCTTTAATAAATATGGTTGTTACTATCATAGATCTCATGGTAAAAAAAATGAAAAAAATTGGAAGGTTAAAAGGGTGAAGTTATGTTAGTATGAAAATGGTTGAATCTTGATTTTTTGTGAGTGATGTTGGGCAAAGGTGGCCGGGGTGTGGTTTTTTTTGTGAAAAGTTATGAACTTTTTCCCTTTATATTTTTTATTTTAATTTTCATGAATTTTATGATGGAAATGAAGGTGTTTAATGGTTGGAGTTGAAACTAAAGTCATTTTTTGAATTTGTTTTAAGGATTATAAAAATGGCGATATAGCTCAGTTGTACATCTGAATCAGTGTTGTACTTGTCGTGTGAATAGCTGGTCATAACTTACTGAAATTATATGAAAAGACATGGAAATGATGTATGAAAATCACATGAAGTTTGGCTTAAATATTATTTATTAGCGTTTGCAGAATTCAGAACTTATTATTTATATTTGTCAGATTAGAGCTGTTTTGGACATGTTATTGGTAGTGTAGATGCATTTTGGACTTATATTTTACTATTTAAGTTGGAAAGAATAATTATGATTGATGTATCATATTGTATGTTGGATGGGCTGTTATAAGTTGTTACATGCAAACGTTAAGGCTACAATAATAGGAAGGGGGGGGGGGGAAAATAGCTTGAGAATGTTGGCATTATGTGATAGGAATCATGAATGTATTTATTTAAGAAGATTGTGTAGAGGACATTGTGTGGGTCAACTTATTGGTATTGAACACATAATTATTGATATTATGTATTGGTAGTATGTGGTTGGTTTAGATACAAGAGAAAACATCGCCTAAACATCTAGAAAGAGTTAACGTTAGAATACGTTTGAATCTCACTGTAGCTTAACCATAGTTGTTGGCGTCTTAATATAGGTTAAAAAAGTATTATTGGGTAGAACACATATTGTGTGACGAACAAAGCACTAAAGGCACAGTCCGATCGGAAGCACTTCGAGAAGGAAAAAGCTTTGGCGTGAAAGTTCTGGCACACTGTTCGCATCGAGTAGCAGTTACGGTTTACTTTATGTCTAGACTCCGGTTAGCGAAACGTATGTAAATAGTAGTGATTGACGGGGAAAGCATGATAGGCCTTCGGGCATGGTGTGGAGGTAAATTCCATCTAGGTTGGTATTGCCCGAGTGTTATGTGGGCTTGTCGCCATTATTGTGATATCTTGTTATGTGGGCTGCGTCGCCATTATTACGATATTGTTATGTGGTACAGTCATTGTATTATGATTTCATGTATTTGATATAATTCTCTCTCTTGTTATCCATCGGTCATATGGAAGAGGAAGGTTATTACGAGAATTGAATATTGAATTCCTAGTATGAATCTATGGAACCTATGATTGCGGTGATTATTGAGGTTGATTCCATGCGAGGCACGCATCCCATATTCTATGTGCTATGTGATGTAATTATCACCTAGTTGTATCTTTATCACATACTAGCTCCCTCACCTTATGAAAGGGAAGGGTAATATTGATGATTGAGCCGTGGGCAATAATATGACTTGTACTTGTTTATTGCGTATTGGTGATATAGTTGGATCGATATCATGCATACATGCTTTCATATTACTCTTATGTTGTTATAATGGTGAGGAGAGTGATTGAGAGACTCCGAGGTTTTTGCCGGAGATTGAGAGTGACAAGAGAGACTCCGAGTTTCTGTCGGAGATTGAGAGGGACAGAGAGACTCCGAGGTTTAGGAGATTGAGAGTGATTGATAGCCTCCGAGGTTTCTGCCGGAGAGCACGAGTGGTACATGGACTTCGCGGGTCCCCCATGGGTCATGACTATGAGGCATTGCCATAGCATGTGTGTACGGGAGTGGAGTGAGAGAGGTCGCTACTTTGCGTTGCATAACATTTACATAGCACGACATTGCATTGCATAGCACTCCATTTGAATGGTCATTCATGTCATTGCATGGCACATTCTGCGATTGATTCTTGATTTGTGAATTACCGAGTTGTTGTTTGTGAGTATTTATTTTAAAAATTTGGATGGAATCGAGGTTTATAGAATTCTCCCTAGGCTTATAATGCGAGATATTGAGATCTGTGACTATCGCTAATGCAAGACTTTCTCATGTGCTAGATGTGTGACTCGTGTTTGATTACTTATCGCTTACTTGTTAGTTGCTTCTTGTTTATATGCGTGAACTAACCATTGTCGGCCATGATACCTACGAGCCTTGTGTTGTGCTCATACTACTCTTGCTACACTCCTTCGGAGTGTAGAGTTATTTTCAGGTGATGTTCGGAGTCTCACGACCGTTTCGAGGCATTCGTCAAAGACGTTTGGGTGAGCTATTGCAACCCGCAGTCTCTCCTTAGATTTGTTGTTCTCTATCCTTAAACGAGAAGTCGTATCCGCTTTTAGTCTCATTATCTATTCAAATTGTAAACTTCTTAGAAGCTCTTGTACGAGTCGAGACCAGATTTTGGGAATTTCTTATAATAAAAGTATTTATTCCGCATGTTGTATCAAATTAAGGTAGTTATCGAAGGGTTAGCCACCGGGAGAGGTTAGTGTGGGTGCCCGCATGATCTATGATTTGGGTCGTGACACATATTATTTAAGCAAATGTATTAGACTATATATAGAGTAGTATCATTTGCTTTCATCTTCATAATATTCATCACTCAAAGCATAGTGAATTAACTAAAGAAGTTAGCAATGTGTGCTTATTATTCAAGCTGTGGAACCTCATTGTTTCCCCCTTTTCATTTCTTATGATCCTCTTCTACTATTCTTCACTTTTGAATTATCAAACTGATAATTCCATCACTTTTTTGTCTTTCTCAAAAACCCCTCCATTAAACAACAACAAAGAACAAAATCTTGCTACTCATGCTAAGGTACTTTAATTTTTTCTTTAGATTGTTCTTGACTTGTCGATATATGATTATGGTTTACCATGTTATGAATATAGAACTAAATTATCTAACTACATTACAAAATAAAACTTGAATTTTTTATAGAATCAAACTATAAATGATTTTCGAATTTGATCATTTCTTAGATTTTGTTGAAGTGTATTTAATTAATTTTGGATGTTAAAGCGAACATTTACCTTATAAAGTCTTTTCTTTGTTACTTTACTTTAAGTTTTATTCATTAGATTTTGTAATATTTAATTCACATAATAATGACTGGGAAGAAGAAAAAGTTATCACACAACGAAAAATATACTACAAAAAATAGGAATTAGTGACGAACAACCTCTATTGTTAAACAACAAAAAATTCATCGCAAATAATATTTAGCAATGATCATCACCCACTGATTATCAAAACACCATGTTAGTTACTAGCTATTTAGCGATAGATTAGCAATGAATTTCGTAGCTAATTCCTATATTTTTTTAGTGCATATCAACAATCTTCAAACATTTATATTTCTGTTTTTTTAACACTATTTTTGAATGGATTTAACAGAAAAGCAGTTTACAAAAAATTGAAGAAGATTTAGACCGAGCAAGAGCAGAAATTTGGAAAGCTATTCGTTCAAAAGATCATACATCTGATAAAGAAGAGAGGTTCATTCCAAATGGATCTATTTATAGAAACTCATATGACTTTCATCGGTTAAGTTTATTGGAGCATTTCATTCCATTAATTTAGTTAGTTTTACTGTTTTTATAAGCTATTGCTGTTACTATAATGCTAGTAGTACTTCTCTCTTCTTATGGAGAAAACATGTATTTGTCTTTGGATTTAACTTATATAAAGTTAAATACGTAAACACAAATGCGACATGGCACCGAGGTGGTTTGTAAAATTTGGAGGTGTCTAGATGATCATTTTGTAAGTTGGAGTGTTACCGACAAAGTGGACAAATTAAGGTGTACGCACACCTAAAGTTGGAAGACATACTTGCCAACTGAGACCAAGTTTGAGGGCCTGTTTATGTATGATGCCAAAATATAAAGCACGTTACTATAGCTACAAGTTAAAATACATCGATTTTCTAAATATTTTGTAACACATTAGTAAATATAACTTAAATTCTTTATTAGTTTCTTTTCTCCAGTAACCATCTCAAGTCCCGTTGGGTTCTTGAATTTATTGAGAGTTTTAGCTTATATATGTGGTGTAAAAAAATCCACATTAGGAGCACTTTTTAACTTGTTATGGCAGGTTCGTGCCTTACCATGGGCAGTTTTCTATGATTATCTTCCAAGCAATTTTATTTATATTTTATTAGTATAAAAAGTAGAAGTTAAACAACAACAACAACAATTACGTCTCAATCCCAAGTAAGTTGACATTTTCCTACATTAACAGGTAGAAGATAAAAAGTATTTAATATGCATTTAGCAGACAGTCTCTGGAGATGATGGAGTTGGAAGAGGCTGTCATTTGGATGAAGAGTTCCACCAAGCTGACTGCAAATAAGGTCTAGGCCAATAACATGACCCGTTAACAAGTCACAAGTAACTTCATCCCAAGTGCAGCAATCCTCGCTCTCATTTCAAGATGTTTTTTTGGGGACAGAAGTAGAACACCCATAAGAGTGGAAGACAAGCAAAGCAAAAGCTTCACTAGGAGAGCAAAGATGATGCACAGATGATGAAGAAAAGCTTTGATTTAGAAACACAAAACAGAGAAGTGAATAAAAGAAAAAGAGACTTGCAATTTTCTTTTATTTGTTTTCAGCAAATAACAAAATCTTTCTTACAAAATCAATTATCACAATCCTTACGTCATCCTTGTTCACAAGAGAGTTGACTTGGGTCAATATAATTAGAGACTGCACCCTTGTACAAGGCACACTTCAGAAAATTTCTACATATTCTTGTAACAAATTTCCAAGATACTTATGGGGCTTTTAATGTTCACAAGACAGTTGACTTGTGTCAATATAATTAGAGACCACACCATTGTATAAGGCAATTAGAGACCGCACCATTGTATAAGGGACACTTCAGAAAATTTCTACCTATTCTTGTAACAAATTTCCAAGATACTTAAAACTATGACCTTTCAGTAATTGGGGCTTCTAATGTTGAAAACAAAAAGCCAAAATTGAATGAAAACTTTGAAGCGTAAATAAATTCAGTATCCTTGAAAGAAATATTGTCCACATATTTAGGGTTAAATTTCACATATGGTCACACAACTATGATTTTTTTTTTCCACCAAAGTCACTTAACTATGTTTTCTAACACAAAAGTCTCAAAACATTTCCCTTACTAACACAAAAGTCAGATATGTTTGGACAATCCAACTTCCCGTGGGTGATAAGATTTTACTACTTTTTTTTATTTATTTTTAAATTTTACTATTTTATTTATTTTTGGTTTAATAGAAAAAATATAATTAAAAAATTCAACCCGACCCAATCCAAAACTCATGTCTCACCGGTGATAATATTTTACTCTTTGTTTTTAAAAAAAATAGGTCTAATAAATACAAATTCTATTAAAAAGAACCGATCTAATCCGAGCCGAAGAAAATTCATATGCAAAATCAAAATACTGTTATTCTTATTTAGAGTTTTCCTTTATAAGAAGCATATCATATGTTGTATATCAACCATTTTTGGCCATTACAATACTAAAAGGGTGAATAAATTTTTAAAATAAAATATGACAATATATTTATTTTCGATACAAGTAGCAGTAACTATTAGTCCTTAAAACTCAGTTTCTCACTCCGGCCTCTAAAATTCCTTATTGTAAACAGAATAAGATATGCATGAACTGATTTTATATTCTTGTTCCCTAATAGATACTTACATTAAAGTAGATAATAATTTAAAGAAGGGATTTGAATAGGAATGGCTGTATCAAGTGAAATTTTGGAGTCTCTAATTGAAAAATAATAACATATCTTTATTCTTTTCATATGAGAATATGATTTTGTATTTTACTGGAAAATATGATTGATATAGCATATAATCTGTTTCATATATAGCAAAAATCTAAACAAGAAGAAGAGTATTTTAATTTTTGCATATGAATTATGGTCGGGTCGGGTTATGGATCGGTTCTTTTAATTGTATTTGTATTTATTAGACTAATCTTTTTTTAAAAGAAAGAGAAAAAGATTATTGCCTGTGTGATATGAGTTTCGAATTGATTTGGGTTGAGTTTTTTTAATTAAATTTGTAATGTTTATTAAACTATAAATAAATAAAATAGTAGAAAAGTTAAAAATAAATAAAATAGTAAAACATTATCACCCGTTGGAAGTTGGATTTTCCGGCATATGTAACTTTTGTGTTAGTAAGGGCAAAGTTTTGTGACTTTTGTTTTAGATAACATAGATAAGTGACTTTAGAAGGAAAAAAAAAGTCATAGTTATGTGACCATATGTGAAATTTACCCCATATTTAGGGGATACAGACAAGTTTGTAGGATCGCTCAAAGACAAACATTACTGCAGAATGAAAAAGAAGATTACTAAACAACGTCTTATTTCTGAACAAATATTTAGTTACTAAAGTTCAAAATTCAAGTTTCGAGTACTACCAAAATCTATTACTAAAATAAGAATGAAAAACAAATAGTCCTTATTTGAAGGTCCGATCTGGACGGCGCCCACGATTGGTACATGTAAATAGAGGCTTTTTGTAAAATCCCTTTAAAAATTGGAAAAAACAGCTTTAAACTAATTCTTCCTACCATTTTCTTTACGTCAATATTATTAGGAGACTTCGGGAGCAGCTTTTAAAACAACATGAGTAATGAACACTTCAGGAAAAAAGAAAGTTCTGAGAAATGAAGAAAAAAAGTGTGTTGGGAATCCCATGTGTGGTTTGGGCCTACCTGTTCTTTAATAATTACACAGAATTGCTCAATACTCCAGACACTAGTGATATTTTCAATTGTCAAGTTTAAATTTTTTAATAAGCCCTAAATGATATCAACTTTGATATGCTATTTGCATATTAATGTTTGTTTTACAACATGGTCCATCATTTTGAAAAACTAGCACTAACTAATTTGTGTAAAGTCAATTTTCAGAAAGACTCTAGTCTTAAGACTTGGTCGCTAGTACCAATCATACAATAATTGTCTTGTTCAACTTAGAATTAAGAGCTGTAATAGGGAAACGTAGAAGCACGGGTAAAATACAGAGGAAAGAAAGGTTTCCTTTAATCCTATTCAGTGGCGGATCCAGGATTTCACGGTCCTAGGTGCTTGCCTTTAATGACAAATGGCGGTCGTCCAGAAAGGCAAACCAAAATAGAGAAAAATGATTCTATTCGGGTTGGGAACTGATAATTTTTCTCTTCTTCTTTTTCTTGGAATTTTGCCACAATGAAGTTGACAAATTAGAAATGAAAAAGAAAAAAAAAAAAGAAAAAAGCAAAGTAAGTAGTGAAATCAACTGGTAAAAATAAAAAAGGAGAATATGCATTAAAAGAAATTAAGAAACAAAGCAACGAGACATAGAAATAAGAACCAAATAGTTTCCAAGACAACCTTAGTGGAGGGTCGAACACCTAACCTCACACGAAAATGGAATTTCACATTCCATTTTCAAACCAAAGCACCCATCAGCACATTTGTGCAATGGGTGCTTACCGATTCTATATATCTATTTTTCACAGTTTTATATATAAATATATACATTTCGACAAGGGTTTAATGGGTGCTCGAGCACCATAATTTTCTATGTGGATCCCTCCTCATCCTATTTATTAGGTTTTGACAGTGTAGGCAGCGGTGACGTACGAGTTTGCGACTGGAGACAACAACTTAAGTATAAAAATGGGTTAATTTTTTTTCCAGGTGATTATGGAAGTCTGCAATAAGATTTTAATTGAGTAGATGCATATAGTACCGGAAAATACTACCAACATAACACAACAATCGGATTACCAAAAATCCAACTGGGTATAGTTATTTATAGTACCTGATGAATTAGTAACCAAAAAAAAAACCTAAATAATAAGTTATAATTATTGCTGATATATTATGGTCTTTAGATAACAAATTCTTCTCATAAATGACATAGACTTTGATTGCTATAGCAAAGATGTTGCACAAAGAGAGAAACTAGATATAGCTTCACTAAGTCAAATGAGAAAAAAGAAACAAACAATAAAGACATGATGTGTCAAGTTGTACGAATGCCATATAGTGCAATTTTTCCATGAAATCTGTACAATCATAAAAAGTATGTGGAGCTGGTTAAGTTAATAATGCTGTGTGGAATTTGGAAGTCATTGAACCAATTAGTGTTCCACGGATGATATAGTGATGGTATTAGGCAGTCTCTTCTGCAGTGATCTTTCAAAGAAAAGACACTTCCAAGCACTATATGAGATGGATTTCTACTTCAAAATTTTCTTATTGGGAAAATGTTATGCTAATTGTATGGAGAGAAAATGAGCTATATCACAACTAAAGAACTTGTGGTCCATGGATGAGAAGTGACTTCTAACAAATTTATAAGATTGACTATTCAGTTGTCGTCCAACTTATTAGTCATATTTTGGAGTGTTCTACAAGACTTTCGAAAGGATGGAGAAGACTTAACAAACCAATACTCCCTCTATCCTAATTTTCTCTAGTGTTGTGTTCGTTTCGAGGTCATCAACTATTCCCCTGAATTGATTATGTTTGAGCAGCAACATATGTAAGGAAGGGATGCTAAACACCCAACACGGGTTCTGTAGGAATTTCCTCTGCAGTGCGTGTTAGCAAGACTGTGGATCTACTTAGAGTATGTAAGAAATTATTGCTTGACTAAGTCAAGTGAGAAAAAGACATATTATGTAACTTCAATTCCTTCTCCATCTAGTTAGAGTATGTAAGAAAACTCAGTCTTTCTTTTTCTTAAAAAAAAAAAAAACATGATGCAAAAGGTTGGGATTCATGGTTAATCTCATAGGATAGTCGGGTATTCAATAAAAAATAAAAAGATCCGACAAAGAAAATGGGTTACTTTGACCCAACTAGCACTAATTAATGTGTGGACGATAACTTCCAAGTCTCAAGTAATTTTGTATAAAGACTCTAGGGCTAATTTATGATTGCTAGTACATGAAACCTTATAATAATTGTCTCATGAAACTTTGAATAAGTCAATTTAGGCCTTGGAGTGCAATTTTGTATTGAATAGACGGAGCATACTTTATTATATACCACAAAAATCTATTTTAAGAATTGCTTTGATATAAATTTTACTTTTGATCGATAATTCAGTGTAGACAAAAAAAAAATTATAAGAGACTAGAGATGGTTTTGCATCAGAACAATAAAACTCCTAACTTAGGATTACCATCTAATTTCACCACAGAGACTGACTTACACCAATATTAATGTTGACGATGGCACCATGCCTAATGCACACTGGAACGAAAATTTCTGCAAAACTAGTGGTCCATGGACAAGGATATTCAGTAGTTTTCCAGAAGACGTTTCAAAGAAGAAAAATTAGACTAGGAAGACTTCATCAAGATTACCAAAAACTGATCATTCAATGGTCCTACGAGAGACTAGAAATGTGACTGCAGACAAAATTCTACCCCATATACATTGGGTTCCAACTTGTTAGTGAGATTGAACTACACGTAACACATACTTCAGAAATTTTCTACACCTTCTTCTAACAATTTTCCAAGATAGTGATGGTTTTAGCCGTCTTTTCTATTGTCTTCTAACTTGTGAATTAGGCTCAAATTGGATTGAATAAGAGTTGCAATACGGGGACTTAGAAAGCACCGGTACAATCTTTATAGAGTATAGAACTGATCAAAATATACTTTGGTCAAATTCAATTTTGAGCATTAAATTACAACACAAAAGAATCTTCATGAAAAGGGGAAAAAAATTAACAACATGAAAAATGTATCTTGTAGTTGTTCACAACTAATTACATGATAAAACTTTACAACATTTACATACAAACTGATAACTGTACTACTACCATTTACCTTCTTCTTCTTTTTTTTTTTTTTTTTTTTTTGTATATATTAGGAGGTATAAAGGCATCAAATTTTGAAACAGCATGCTAAACATATTCTTAGTTTAAATTAAAGGCCACATCCTGTATTACAAAATTGTATGATTCTCCAAAAAGACACTATTTTTGGAGGATCTGACACGCATCTGACAACATTTTCAAAGAGTCCACTACAGTCTAGGTATTGTAAATAACAAAAAGTGAAATTAGTAACCTGAGAGATAAAGTAGATTAACTATCTGCTACAACAAATTAAAATACGTCGAATGTATAAAAATCATTTATATTATCGATGGATATAAGTTAAATACTTTTTTTAAAACTTATATACATTACGCTACGCATTTTTTTACACAATGGGTGTTATTTTTAATTGTTGTATCAAATTCCTACCTTATTTTTCGCAAAAAAAAAAAAAGTTACTAGAGAAATTAGTTATGATATAGATATTATTAATTTTTTAAGTGATCAATCGATTAATTACATTATTACTTTATTAGTATATCGAAGCTAAACAACAACAACAATTATGTCTCAATCTAAATATACAAATTGGGGTTAAGGCGTCAAGTAACACAAATACATGGACAAAGAAGGTGAAATATAGCCGGCCTCCAACCCCCAAAGCCCGAAAACCCGTCCAGTAAATTAAACTAGGCAAATAAAAGTTTACTTTTTTTTTTCACAAATTCAACATATAAGCCCACTAAGACGTGTAAGGGGGTTATTAGGGGTACAAATTTATTAAACTTTTAAATGCCCGGACAAGGTGGATAGCCCACCGGCCCGGCCCACGGCGTCGGGCGGACGGCCGGAGTGATGGCCAAATGGGAAGAATCCCGTCGCTGGGCAAAACCACATTTAGATTTCAAATAAAAAAGATAAGTACTACATTTATTACTAATAATAAGTATTTTAAAAACATTGTATCCCAATAAAATAGGTGTAGCTATGTGGATTCTTAAAATTTTGGAAGCAAATATATGAAACATTTATTAATTATTCAAATCATAGTTAGAATCTTACTTTAGTTAATTAATACTTAACCATTAATTTTAACTCATGTAATGTGTCTCTTATTCAAGTAAGAACTTGGGGAAAATGGAGACAATGAAAATGGAGAGAGTCGGATCGTTAATATTTAATTGCTTACTAAATGGAGAGGAGTCGGAGACAATGAATGTTCTAGTATGTTTCGAGAGATTGGATTAGATCGGAATTAAAAGAAATCAAGGAAGAGAACAAGATCCAAGAGAAGACCAGCAACTTGAAGATATAATGTCACTTGGAGATCCATCGGTACAAACATCTCCAATGTATGGAGATGTCGATTATGAAAATTTTGAGCCAATTCCTCCTAATGTTAATATGGAAGAATTGAATAAAATGGTGGAAAATATGTAGATTTAAATTTGAAGAGTTGTCAAATTGAATTTTCTTCTTCTAGTTTAAGTTTACGAAATCAAAGAAAAGTAAATGTAAGTTTGTAAGCTTTGAAGTTTAAATTCGACTTTGCAATTATCGATTAATAAAACCAAAGTCTCACTGAGCCTTTGAATTTCTTTTCAAATTTGTGTTAAAATTTTATTTATAATTTTATTTACAAGAATAATAATCTATACTTATTCAAAATAGAACTATAAATGTAATTGTGTAAAACTAATCCTACACAAGCGACAACTCCAACATAAATTTACGCAAGGAGGGACAAACATTGATTAATTGCCCAAAAGCAACAAGACATTATAAGAGGTGATAAAATCGGTGAAATGATAAGCCTGCGAAATTGTTGATGCGTGAAATAAATCAAATACCTCTTTTAAGTTACTATCTTTTAATAAAATGGCTTACACAAGTTCAAAAATATTTCAATACGTTATACAGTATATAATAATATAAACTATTAGTTATATATATATATATATAATAAAATCTTATTAGTTTCAAATATTTTATATATAATAATAATTAAATATTTTTTAGCGTATTGAAATGTCTCTCACATGTGATGATGGAGATGTGACAATTTGCACATGACATTACGACTTAGGATCGGATGAGATAATTAAATTAAGAACTTTGGTTTAGTATCAAAACTCATGTGCATTGTTCCCATTTAGTTCCCATTTAGATGAGTAGGAAATTTAGAGAAAGGGGAGAATAGGGAATTGTGAGATAATATGGAGAGGAATGAATGGTATTTATAGATTGAAAATACGGTAAAGTATAATTTAAAAGCTTGATTTTTAAAATAAAGTTTACAACAACTAGATTTTTAAAGTATCAAACTTAATAAATTTTAATATTAGAATTTTTTTTAAAAGTAATTAAAATTGATGATTGGTTAAGAAAACAAAGTGAGTCCATTTTATTTGACTAAAATTATTATTGGATCAAAAGGTTGAATATCACTAACTAAAACTAATTTGGATCCATAACTAAAAAATGGCCCGCTTTCTTGATTTTAAATAATTTGCATAGGCGAGGTGCATTTATATTTGAGGTGTGGTAGGCGGGACACTTTCCCTCTCCAAACCCGACCCATGGGTGTTATTTTTAATTGTTGACCCCTTAACTTACGGCCCGTTGATGATTCACGGCCCCTTGTGGCCCACGTTAAAATGGCCCGGCCCGGCCCGGCCCACTTGACACCCATAATTGGGGTTGATTACATAAATTTTTACGGACCTTAGAAGTTAAAAGTTCATAATAACGTAACTTTTACAACATTGAGAGGGAGAAGACATATAAAATTGAACAAAAAATTGAAACATGAATAATTATTCATCTTTCGACTGAAAATTTCCTCTAAAACGCTAACATCATTTTTTGTTATAAAATTTCCTTAAACACGAACAAAATATAAACAGTATCCTCAAATCATCTTAACTTTTAAAATTTCCCATATATCTGGTTGGATTCGTCTGCTGTATTAAAGGAGGAAGATAAAAAGAATTAATTATGCATTTTGTACACTGCTATAAAAAGAAAGCAGACAGCTTGGATATGATCTATACAGAAGTTTGTGTTTAAAAAGTATCTATTTATTATCCTTACTATAACAGAGAAAATAAATAAAGCTTAAGACAGTTACTACTACAAAGTTGTGTTATTATCTCACATGGGAATTGAGGAAACGCGTAAATAGTGATACGAAATTACCAAAACTTAAAAACGTAATTGGCAGCTCATTCACTCTAGTAGTGATTTTGGTTAAACTATTAAGTACCCTATGAATAGCTATAATTGATTAGTGTTACCACTTTTAGTCAAGGTGAAAATGACTTTGAAATATTGTACCTTGACTTAATCACTGGACCAAGTCTCTATTCCACTCTTAACTTCTGTTAATAAGGTCACGTCATCTTTGTTATAATGATCTAATTAACACGACGACCGTACCAATGAATTAAGGATTTAATTTACGTACATGCAACAATATTATGTGACATAATTTGCATCGACAAGAAAGCTTAAAAGAAATAAAAACTTTTAAAATCTATGGTTTAAAACATGCCATAGCATTTTTGTGGTTGTTAAAATTCTAAAATTTGAGGCTTTAAACATGTTATAACATTTATGTGGTTGTAAAAGCTCCTCATAAGGGTAAAAATGAATTGTTTAAGTTGAATTGTTGAGCTTGATTGGTTAAGAAAACAAAGTGAGTCTGTTGATTTTTGAAGATTTGAGTTGAATCTAACCATTGAGACTTATGATTTGTATTAAAAGGTTGAATATCAAATTTGGAGTCATTTGAAGTTAATTTGGATCAATTTTAAAGTAAAAATGTGTTGGTAAAATTTATGTGCAGGTCCTAACAAGCTTTCTTGATTTGTAAATAATTTGCATAAAAGCTATGACACAAGTTGTATTGGAGTGTTGATGATTCGCCAAAGACTCGTTGCAAGACAAGTCTTGCCCATCCATCAAAACTTCTTGTGATTTGTCAGGACTTGTGAATAATTTTGAATCAAAATTAAGACATAACTTGTACTAATGTCCTGACGATTCGGCAAGACTTGTGGCAAGGCAATCTTGGTCCATGCATCAGAAATTCCGGCGAATTGCCAGAACTTGTAAACAATTTGTTAACTAAAATCCTAACAATCTCTTAGGAATTGTGGCAAGGTCAGTCTTCATCCATCCATCAGAACTTCGGCAATATGCTAGAATTTGCGGTCAAGTTTTGACCACGAGTTATTTTTGTAAACTTATTTAAATAGGTCAAAACTTAAAGCGATGCGTTAAAATAGCCTATCTGAGAAATTAACGGGCTTGCGACATTTAAAGGGGTTACAAATGTGTGAGGTTTTGTTATCCCTAAAGATTGGCTCGAATAATCTTTTATTTGGCCCAAGTGTGCTTTGGAACCATCCCTAAATCAAAGCCCAAAACATTTGTAAATAATTGAAGAAAGTTAGAGAGCTAGCGTCAAATGCAACCATTTCAGAAATTTAAGTTTCACTCTGTCCAAAATTTAGAGTATTCACTTCAAAATAAGTATGGTAACATTGTAGATATTTTAATTTTTCTTTGTATATGCATATATATATTGAGTTGAAAATAATGAGTTCGAGTTGAGCATGTTAAAAATGTAGAACTCTAACACTACCTTTGACCATACATAGTTCTTCATACATAAAAAAATATTGGTCCTTTATGTATCAAAACATAAACACGTTGTATCAAAATGCATCAATCTCTACCTATTGCCACATCCTTGTTGGGTCCAGTAGTCCAAGAAAATCCTTGCCGCACAGTGTGTCAATCACCAAAAAATAACAAATGTATGAAATATTTGATGACCATGACCAACTAGATCAAACAATCTTGGCCTCCATTTCTTTGGTACTCAACTAACATAAAAAATAGCCCCTGTTATATAACACAATGCCATGGCAGATTCATATGCAAGTGTGACATTCCTCACAGGATCATTCCAGTTCGCCACAAGTCCATGAATTGCAGGAAAGATGCTAAAACAGCCCATGGACATGAAAAGCCCGGCCCAGAATGACCGATATTTTCCAGTCGAAAACATGGGGAAGAGCAGAGTTATGATAGTGCAAATTCCCAAGATTGTGATCCCAGTGATGTAAACAATTTGCCAGTATGGTGAACATTGAAAGATATACTACATTGGTGGGAAAAAGGAGGTGATGATCATGATTGTGATGCCAACATAGTCCATTTGGACCAAGAAGAGGTTCAATTTTTGTGAGTGGCATGGGAAGAGATGGCAAGTGCTGCTTGATAAAAGACAGAACATTGCACCAGCTAAGAACACATAGAATGGCCAAGTTGCTTCATTTTTTGCACTTTGTGATAATGTGATGCCCATTTGTAAGTGTTGGTCAATTAGCCTGGTTTCTCCCTGTAAGACAAAGCCGGACACACTGTTAATGTAAAGAATTTTTATCATTTAAAAAAAAAAAAATTAGCGACGGATAACTTCTGTTGCTAAACAACAAAAATTTGTTATTTGTCCTATTTAACGACGGATTAGCGACGAATTATCAAAAAATCTTATTAGCTACTGATTGTAATGACCTATTAGCGACGAGCTCAATCTAATTCCTATTATTTTTGTAATGTATGATAAATACAATGCATGCAACTTAACCGGTTATAGCATATCATTACTTTATTTTCCATTTTACCATATCTAACTTACTATGAAAAGTAATCTGATAATAGAAATTTAATTTGACAGGGTAAAATAATCTATTCACTATCAATTCACAGAACTTAAACTTTACTTTGAGATGGATTATTCGACCTATATACATTATTACTATTAGAGAAGTTTTACACTGTTGGTGTAGTTTGACGTGTGATAGCGAGTTACTTGCTTTATTTTCAAGTAACTAGTCCTAGTTATTGTGGATGTTGACTTGTAATTATCTTCTACGCGACCGAATAATGTAAAATTTTCCTTTTTACTATCTGTATATAGAAGTTAAATAACTTAAAAGTTCATGAATGTACTACTAATTAACAGTACTTAAAGTATGATCAAGTGACTCACCTGGGAAAAAACCTTTGAATTGTTAGAGATGTTTGCATCTCCATTCGTCGGAATGTTCCTGTAGAAAAGAAAATCAAAGCTCAAAATTTATTTCTTAGACAATGAAAACTAATAGTACTCAGAATTAACTCAAGTGGTTTCTAATGAATCTGCAAAATGTCAAATTTAAATTCAATTTTAAATGAAAATCAATACTCTAATTTAAGTTAATTTGTTATTAATCGCGCTAAATTTTTCTTGGAGACTGCTAATATCATAGCTCTCTAATTGAAAACACCAGCAAGCAAATATATATATATATATATATATATATATATATATATATATATATATATATATATATATATCTCCTATCACAAGTATCAGCCATTTTGAGGAATCTGTTTCAAGATATTTGACATTTTAGAAAAATAAGACGTTATTTATTTATTGTCGAATCTATCCTTACTGTTCCAATTATTGCGGTCTTTTTCAGTCTCCGAGTTGGAAGGGTAGGACAAGGGAAGGTCAATACTTATTAATTTAGTGAAAAAGATTAAAAGATAATTTAGATAAATACTCACATAACTGAAGCTATTACGTAAATATTTTTCTTAAGAAATATATATAAAATTTCAAAAAGGCAAAAGGGATTGTGTGGACTGGTACAGCTTGATAGAATGGGGACAGCATCGCTGAGATTCAGACAACTAAAGCTGTCAGAGATTCAATTTGAGCCACCATAGACATGTATAGATAAGGGCGAGTCTTTTGTTTTAGCATTTCCTATCATATGTCTTTACAAGTAGATAGAAGATACGCGGGTTGAAATGCCGATCTTTCAAGCATACTAGGCTCTGGCCCTCATTTGTCCTCCTGGCTATTGCCATTTTGAATAAAAGGATGCTAGTTTAAGCTTAAAAAAATAAAATAAAAAAATAAGGTGTGAGTTATGGATGTTGACTTCTTAAAAATAAAATAAATGAAAATGGAAAGGAAAAGTAACTCAGACATTACTCAATATATATAGAGAGGTGCAAGGCCGACAGAAATATCGAAACAGCCACAATATACAACAGGATATTGACAGTTTCAATAAGATCTCATTCTTAAACGAAAAATCATTTTTTCTTAACAAATTTGGTTATTCAAACTACATCAAAACTGTGAAAATGCATGAGTAAAGACTAGTGAATAGAATGATCAAGTAGCCAGTCTAAAATTAAGTCTCCTTAGCCACACTGAGTGAAGCACATTGTAAATTACATTGTTGAGCAGGCCTGTTCACTTTAAAATGCCTTTGCAATTTCCTCACTCTTTTTTGCAATTTCAAATATTTGCTCCAAGAAATTCCCTTCAAAATTGTCTTCAATTCTGCTATTTTCTCAACTGAAACATTGACTGAAAATTGATTCCAATCAAGAACATCACTAAATGGCAAAGAATAGTGATCAGAAATTATCACTGGAACACATCCTGCATAAATTGCTTCACCAATTCTTGGATTTGCAACTTCATATCCACTTGGTGCTAAGCAAAACTTACTTTGGCCCATTAATTTTGTGTAATTTTGACCCTCTGGGAGGTGTTTGTACACACGAATTTCATCGTCTTTTTTATTTTTCCAGTGTTGAAGCTATATTTCTCTTATGTAACCATGTGATCTACCAGCAAAAAATGCAAGAATCGAGCGATTTTTCGGATTTAGCCAAAGGTCCGGTGGTGTTATATTGATATCTGGTAATCCATAAATCTCAGGCAATGAGACATCTCTTGTGGGTTGAAATCCTTCTGAGGTATTGGCATTGCATAACACTCTGACGAAGTTCTTGAAGAGCTTTGGATTTCTACTGGAAATATCTGGTGCCTGAAGTGAGTTTTTAAGTAATCAAAAACATACAATGAAGACAAAAAATATTAAAACGATCAGGTTACTCAAGGTAATTATAGGTAAATCTATGGTAAACATTAATTAATCATATATCATATATCATATCATATCATATATATATATATATAAAAGCGGTGAAAAGCCGTGATGTGGCGTCGCCATTGATCAGAAAACCTATTTATCTATTTTCTCAATTTTTTGCTATTTTTCTCTTCTTTCTATTAAATAAAATCACCAGAAAATAAGTTACCACATCGTTTCAGTGCTTTACTATAGGACTCCAAGAGTCGCATCTGAAATATTTAGTCGTCCCTCTCCTTTTTCTTTAGTCGTCCCTCTCCTTTTTCTTTTCCCTTTTCCGCTTTACAGTTACATCTAAAAGTCTTTTTTGGTCCCTTTGTCCCCATTATATTTTACCATTCTGATTGCAACTTTGTTGTTCAAATTCGTCTTTTTGATTTGTTTAACCGAATCACTTATTGGCTAATCTCGCGCTGAATTCCGCTTTCCACACTTTACAATTCACTTATTGGCTAATTCTCCTGTTGAATTCCTCTTTGTAGGTTTAAGAATTGCTCTCTGCAATCAACTATTGCTTCTCTCCTTCAACAACTTGTGCTTTCTTCTTCAACTGCTTTTTCTAAATTGGTTTAGTTATTTTGGTGAAACACTTCACTTATTATTATTATTATTATCGCATTGAATAAGTTGCTATTCCCTCTTGTGTACAGATAATTTATAGCTTTGTAGCAGAGATGTGGACGAGTGAAGAATCGGGTCCTACAGAGATCACTCTTGAAAGTTCTAATGGTTCAGTTACACTAGAGGTACTATATTCTTCTACTTCTTTGTTTTTATTATTGTGTATTTAGGGCTTTTGGGTAATGAGGGAAATGTTTGAAATTAATCCTACTAGGTTATGTCCAGCTTAGTCCCATAATGGGAAGAAACATATACCACATATTTGCTGCCACAGGAAAATGCAAAAAAAAAAAAAAAAGATGGTTTACTTATCTGCTATCAGTTAAAATACACTAAGATAACAAATAAACAACAGCTGAAACAGTGTTCATGTAAGTTTTCCGCTGACAAAAATTAGACTCATCTCCCATTGTTGGAGCCCGGTAGTTGTATATCATCATTCAGGCATAGTCATAATTTTTCTTAGTACGTCTTGAAAAAGTATTTAATGTTGGCTTTTCTTTGCTGTCCTTGAAAGTGTAGCCGACAGATTTTATAGCTCAAATAGGATTCAAGTTTTCGTCCCTGTTGGCACATGATGTACATGCTTCACTATTATGTTTTGGCTTAACTGATTGAGACTCCTAATTTTCAGGTTGTTAATGACCTCGTCTGTGGTGGAAACCTGTTTTAAATGAGGAAAAAAAATGAAATTCTAACTTTTGGAGTAGATGTATCAGCAAGTATATACCAACACCTTGCCGTGAATTCATAGACCTTGCTTTCATAGGGTATTACGATAATGTGCAAATCCACATACTCATCACGGTTTCTTTTTCCTCATTTTTTTTGGGTGTTCCTTTGGTTCTCACTTTAGATTGAGGTCTACATATTGAATTTAGCTGTAGCAATAGTGGAACATTTTGATTATTCATTTGCATTTAAAGAAGAGATACTTGAAGGTTTCTTTTTGTTACCTGGAATGTGCTTATTTGGTTTTTGGAGTTGTTTCAGCAAATATCATTAGAACGGTAGAAGGCTATTCGGATGTAACTGTTTTAAGACACTTTCAAAGTGTTGCTATTAACTGAGAAGCAGCCACACCAGTGACAGTGTTCAACTTCTTTCCACGAGATTAAAGCCGTTTTCCCACTAACAAGGACATGGGAATCCTGATAGTAAGTTTATATATTACCGATGATATTGTTTTCATTGTTCCAAAGTTATCCTGTCCTATAGTTGTCTCTATATGGCTTTTCAATGGTTTGGAAGCTTTCTCTTTCATAAGTAAGAGTTTTAATCAGTGTTGTTTCGATTCTTATTGTTGCTCCACATGATGAGTGTTCTTTGTGTTTGTCCTCCAATGTTTCTGCATATTTAATAGCTGGATAATTGTGATACAACATGACCATGGATAACTAAAGTTTGTTAATTTGTTGCTAAATTGAATATACGGTGACTTTCCTATTGAAGCATATGGATTTCCATTATAAATCTTTATGTAGGTCAGGAATACTCTTGAAAGCATACGAAGAAAGAATATACATCAATCGTCCATGGGAATATATACTTACCACGAGATAATAGTCACCACATCTGTTCTTATTTGGAGAAACTCTTGCAAGTTTATGTTATGTCAGCATGTTACCTTATTCAACAACAACAACAACCAAGAGATGATTGAAGAAATTCGATGAGAACAAGGATGGAGAAAATAAGCGAATAAGATCTTACAGGAACGATCCCTTTGTCGACCGGAGGCCCAGCCTCCTGACGCTAATGGCAATGGATATTGGTGACGATGAGATCGTCAACCTCAACGAGTTCGCGCTGAAGCACTTGAGTATTAGGATCGCCGCACCTTATTAATTTTCAAGCTAAGTGCTCTTTGTATGTTAATAACAAATTAACAGTTGATGACTCCTTTTGTTTATATTTTGATTATTAAGGCAGAATGCTGTTTGCTTCATTTGAGTTTTTCTTTTTTGTTTTCCTCAATGTGAATTTAATAACTGTAAACGTCTCCCATTTTGGTATTCTTTAGCGTTGTATACTTTCGACCATCAAAGAACAATACCTATATAATGTATAAGATATTGTAAGCGAGTCAACAGTCCAAGAATTTTTCAGTGTTCTCATGAAATATTAAATATGTCGAGACTCAACAATTTCAGTAGCTGGTTTACATTTGACATTTTGTTCAAAAAGTTACTGAGTACCAAAAAACACCAAAAAAAAAAAAAAAAAAAACACTCCTAATGATGAAATTTTCAAAATTATATGTTATTGCACCCAATTTAAATTCTCCTATTTACTCCAATTTATTTCCTCGGGCTTTTAAATTTATTAACAAGCTAAATACTTTGTTTTCAATACTATTTTTATTACTATTAACATCGTTACTTTCATTATTTTATTACAAATTTTAAATGGTTCGTCATCGTTTCATTTTAGGATTTGTATTCGTTAAATTAATTATACTTTATTAAGTCTTCTACTTTTACATATTAATTACTAATTGTCTTCACATAGTATATATTGTACTATTTATTAAATTAGAAGCACAAAAATAATCAAACAAAGGAGGAAGGATCAATAAATTTTCAGCCAAATTATTAGCCCACATTATTTCCCTACCCAGTCCGAATTAAGACCAGCCCAATTCTCGGCCAATTTTATTAGTCCATTAATCACCAATATTCGGCCAAACTGAACAGCCCAACAAAGCCCAATCCGAAATTAAAACCTAGCCCACTGGACAAATAATCTTTCCCATACCTAATTCCTCTTTCTCTTCAGCCGCACCTCTACAATCGTTTCCTCCTTCATCTCTTTCCTCTTCCAAGTTAAAAAACAAGCTTGTACAGCCATGGCAGGGGCTGGACCATCCCACTTTCGTGCAAATCTTGAGCTTAGTCAACATGAGAGGCCAGCAAATTCTGAATTCTGATTTTGTTTAGCAGAGAAAATCAAAAAAGCTTCCCCTTTCCATTTCAGTGAAGACTCTCTATTTCCATCAACTCTTAGCAGGTCTGGTTACACCATTTTAGGCAAACCTTGTACCTCTTCCGCATCTCTCTATATCAGCATCCTATAATCGTTTCTCTCTCTCCTATCTTCAACGATTTGGTCAACACAAATGGCCAAAACACTTTTGAATTTTCTGGAAGAATCAATTTTTGGGGATTCGATTTTGATTTCGAACGGTTATCTCACTTTCAAATCCCGCCCAAAAACATTGTAAAAACCCTAGCCTCACTCTATAAATACTCACAAGAACACCACGAAAAGGGGGTCTTTTTTTAGCCGTCGCGGAAACGACCAGAAACTTGACCACACTTAACAGTTCCCCCTTTTCCCGACTACTTTAAGTCTTAGATTGTTACTTTAATCGGGTTCGGGTTCGTTCGAGTCCGAGCATAGATTCGAGACCTCCGACGCCCAGTTCACTGTACTCGCGGAAGGTAAACAATCTTTCTTTAAATAATTCAATTTACAGTTTTGGTAGCTTAAGAAGTGATTATGTGTTCATACGTGTTGGTTGTTTCAGTTGGTCAGGTTGCAGTTTAGTAACTTAGCTTGGTTGTGTATATTCATGTTGTAATTAGTTTAACTTCGGTTCTAATAACGTTCGTGTGTTCGCGTCTTAGTTTAATTTTTTTTTTTTCAGTTCAGTAGTTAACAGTCCTACACGTTTATGTTTCAAGCTGGTGTATTTTAATTTCAGTTTGTAAGTCTTTATGTGTTCACACATGTTTGTCATTTCAGTCAGTTCAGTTTGCTCCTGTGTGTTTTGTTGTTAATTAGTCTAAACTTAATTTGTGGTTTGATGGCATTCGTGTATATTTGCGTTTAGTTAATCGCAGTTTAAATAGCCAACAGTACTTGCGTATTCGTATCTTGGTTTAGCGTCAGCCAGCACCTTCATATGTTCATACCTTAGTATGGATTAATGTTAGCGGTATCTGTATGTTTGCGCTAGAATGATTATGTTTATAGTGTTTGGCTTTAATTTATTAGTATGTTTAGGATAAAGGCTGTCTCTGGTGATCTGTTCAGTTCAAGCGCTGGTTCCTTTTCCGCTTTAGAATCTCATCTTGTTAATCTGTTTACAGTTTGTGCAAATTAGTCTTAGTTTAATACCAAGCACCTTCTCCTCTGAATCTGTGTTTATCTGCTGCTCCCTACGCAAGACAGTTAAGCCATAATGTTTGATGACAATTTGTCGGCAACAGATCCTTATGATACTGTCTCAAACCCATTTTACGTTCAGACTTCTCTGTTAATTGACAATATACTTGATGTTTCCCTTTCCTTTTCCCCTCTGAAAACTTGCTGAAAAACATCAAATTTTGTCAGTTTTTCTTTCCCTACAGTTGTAAAATTCATTGGACATTTGTTTGAATTTCTAAATCTTTAAGGTATCAATTCCTCTCAAAACATGAGTTTCTCGTTGGAGTATTCCGTTTCTGTTTTAAGTTGGGGATAAGGACTGGAAACAGATAATTCAACTACTACATATTTCCTTTCTCGTTTAGACGAATTCTTCAGATTCTTTGTAGTGCAGGCTGATTTCTGTTTGGTTTTGTATGCAACTGTATGTATGATTTGTGGAGTTTCAAATCCCAGATGTCCTTGAGGTGCTTTTTGTGGACTGTTATTACATTAGAAGGACTTGTAAATATGGTGTCGTTCCATTCTTTGAGTTTGCTATTATTCGTTTCATTGGTTCTGCTTTGATCCATGCCTCATCCTCTAATCTGCTAAGTTGCTAGATACTATAAAATATGTGGCAAACGAGAGGAAATGAAGGAAGCTCTAAATATCTTTGCATATGTTACAGACTCTTCTTGGACTGGAAGTCTTTTATATAATTCTATAGTTGATTCATATAATATATATGGCTGTGGAAACTCCTTTGTGAGCATCTAATCCGAACATGGACCCATTACACTTATTTAAATTCCTTTCTCATTATTTGGTTAACATACTAATCACAGGCAGTCCCCTGTTTTAGTTGAAAACTATTGGCCTATTTTTAGATTTGCATCATATATGTTGAGTTTCGTGGATTGCATACTAATCTTTTTCCTTTTGTTTTGTGCATGACCATCTTGCACACGAGTACGAGGACTTGTCATCTTCCGCATTTGGTGTTGGGCCAAAGCCCAACGAAATCTTCCTCTCGAGTCAGCCCACCCGCAACAAAAAATAAAAAAAAGAATTCTGGGCCGAGGCCCATAACAGTGGCGGCGGACAACAGCAGTTCTAAAATGGGCTGAGCCCATTTAAATCATTTTACTCCTCCCTTTTCTTTTATTTTGTGCATTTAAGTTGAACTGTGCAACTAATACTTTACCTTGTTTGTCTTTTCTTAGCTTAGATAAACTCTAATGAATTAGTAGGTTCAGTTTAGTGTGATGAGTAGTTAATTTAAAAGAGAAACCAACAATTAGCCCCGTAGATTTCATTCCTTTTTTTGTCAAATGATTCATAGTCTATAATATTTATTTTAGAATAATGGCATGACTATATATTTTGAGTTAAAAGAATCATGATTCACTTTTACTATCTTAGGAGATTTAAGACGTCACTGATATGCGAATAGGAACTCAAATATACTCTATAAACAATTTTCAAGATTTACCCAAGTATACATATTTTTAGCCGAAATTGGTTAAATAAAGAAAGAGAAAGAAACTCACTTCTTTAGCATCCTATTTATAAAGATAAGTTTAGATTTCTACGTCACCATATCCATATGACATAATTTTATCAAAAGGTTCAAATCTGCTAAGTCTTCTCTTAAAAGCTATTACTTACATGCAAACTATGATATTTTTTACAAGCCTTATTTTAAATAACATTATTATATTTTATTTATAACTTTAGTAATACTTATAAAGTTATTTTCTTTTCTATAACACTATATTTACACTTAGCCTAATTAACTCAAAGTCCGGTCGGTTAACCATTATTAATGGAATTTAGAGGATGCCTAATACCTCTCCCTCTAGATTAGTTGAACCGTATCTAGAATTTTTTTGGTTTCGTGCTTAAAAATAAAACCAACTTTAGATAATTACTTTAATTAACCAGTGTCCTAATTCACCGTAAATAATTAGGTGGCGACTCTTAACTTTAATTAACCTTAATTATCCGGATGTTGTAAACTATTTTGACCCCGATTAAAAATAGTATATGATATAGTAACAATCAAATCTATTAAAATTGAAATCAAATATATTTTGATTTGACGACTAATATATTTATGATAGTCGGATAACAGAAAAATATTACTTACAGTTTTTTTGATCTTTCAGAAGCGCGGTATATTCACTAAGAGATATATAAAGAATGAAAGCGCAATACGATGTAGCGCTTTTAAAACATTAATCCTATTTATCTCTCTTACCACAATTTTTTGCCTTTTTCTTCCTCTTTTTATTTATTTTATTTATTATATATTATGTGATATCCTAAAGCCGAAAAGCCACCCTATTAGTAACCTCCTTTATTGCACCTGTTCAGTCTCCCTTACATCTACAAGGATAACGACTGCTTTGTTTGTTTTTGTGGGCAGTGAAAGATAAAAAGTCAAACCACAACCAACAACCCTAATCAATCTTCCTGTCATGTTTGGTCTCAACTTCTTCAAAAGTCTTCCCAAAAAAGAACAAACATTGTTCAGCAGCAAAAAACTAAATCCTGTAACGCTACCGTCCAGGAGAAAGATGTTGACAATGGTGTTAGTCACATTATCAATGATGATGAAGGTATTAAGAGAAAAGAATGATCTGTGATTTGTCGGTAAAATGTTAAGGCTTAGACAATATTATTTCTTGGGCTAGCTCAGTTAGAAGTCTTGGGCCTCATTCAGTAGACTTGGGCATGGCCCAAGTCCAAAGTACACGTTAGCATCCGTTGCCATCGCTACCCGTAATTGATATCTAGAATACATACGTGTACAGATAGAATAAAAATATCTAGGTTAGGAATATTCTTTACAAAGTTTGTTACAACTCATCAAATAAAGAGATGACAAGTGTCAAATAACTATTAGCTAGAATGTGCAAGTCGTTTTCCTATATATTTGGATGTACAGTGTAATGGTTTCAACATCAGGAAATGGAAAATTCATCCCAATATTGTTCCCTTCTCTCATGGTATCAGAGCAGGCTTAGTCCTCTCTTTTGATCTTCTTTTTTTCTGATCTTCTTCTTTTTCCTTTCTTGATCCATCTTTCTTCTTCTCTTTTCAGTTTCCCTCATACTTGATTTATCATGGGAGATACAACAGGAAATGTTGCCACTCAAACCACAAACCCCACTCCAATCGACTCTACCCATGCTTATTATCTTCATCCCTCTGATGCACCAGGAATGATGCTGATTAGTTCACCTTTTGATGGCAAAGGTTTTGGAGGATGGAAGAGGACCATGTTGATAGCATTATCTCTGCAAAAATAAAACCGGTTCCACAGATGGAACTACACAAAAACTCTTTGCCGTGCTCCTCTTTTGAATGCTTGGACAAGATGCAATGACATGGTGTTGTCATTATTGCAAACTTGCTCTCAAAGGAAATTGTCGAGAGTGTAGTTTACTAATTTGGCTCAACTTCTGCGGGGTCGTATCCGGAGTCCGATTTGGAGCCAGACCAATGGTGCTAAGCTGTTCCAATTACAAAAGGAATTATCAAGATTGGTTCAAGGTAATCTCACCGTGATTTCATATTTTACAAAGCTAAAGTTTATTTGGGATGAACTAGATGCTATGAAGACACTTTCATACGTGCATGTGATTGCAATCTGTGGATCTAGAGACAAGAATGATAAAGCACAAGATGATGAAAGACTTTTGCAGTTTCTAATGGGCTTAAATGACTCTTACCTTGGACTGAGAAGAAACATCCTGATGAATACACCATTACCCTCTGTTAATCATGCTTATTCTCTTGCCATACAAGATGAGAAACAAGCAGAAATTCACCATTCCTCTCCTAGTCCAATGGAATCTTCATCATTTGTTGCTGCTGGATAAAGTTCTAACAGGAGGTCAAATTATCAAGGAAACAGAACAAACTCAGATAACAGGAAAAACTACACATGACATGAAAACACTTGCACTTACTACAAAAAAGTTGGCCATACCATTGACAAGTGCTTCAAGCTACATGGATTTCCATCAGATTTCAAATTCACCAAGCAGAGACAACAAGTTCAAAATGGGCCTAAGAGCCAATTTGGCAAATGCTACAAAGAAGACTCGATGCAAAAGGACCATTAGCCCATATCATAACTCCTCCAAATTCAAATTTGAACAAGGAACCCCCACATCGGATGAAGCCATAACCGGGTGTCCGGTATGAAACACTCCCAAAATACACATGTTCTAAAAATCTTGTTTGATGAATATACTTGGATTTTGAATAATGAGCAACGAACACATGAGTTATAACAAATACATGTTTGATAATTTGAAACCACTTGCAGCTCCAATAATGGTTAAAAGTTACCCAATTTCTTTAAGGTCAAGGTCACTACGGAGTTACGTGGAACCTTATGCCTAATTTGGTCTTGTCTAAAGTTCTGTTTCTACCTTCTTTTAAGTTTAACTTACTATCTGTTTTCCAATTGTGTCATCAGTTTCAATGTCATTTGGCATTCAGCCCCATTATTTGTCTATTACGGGGCCATCGGTGAGGAGCCCTCCGGGGTGGTGAAGCACTTGAAAAGGTCTTTGTTATATCTATTTTAGCAGGGGTCAAAATAGTTTACAACATCAAGATAATTCGGGGTTAATTAAAGTAAGGAGTCGCCACCTAATTATTTACGGTGAATTAGGGCACCTAAAGTTTATTTAAAGTTATTTCTAAAGTTGATTTTATTTTAAAGTCTACGAAACTAAAAGATTCTAGGTACGGGTTCAACTAATCTAGAGGGAAGGTATTAGGCATCCTCTAAATTCCATTAATAATGGTTAATCCGACCGGACTTAAATTAATTAGACTTTTAAAAAAAAATATAAATTTAAAGTGTAAAGCAGCTAAGACACTACTAAAAGAAACTTTAGAGAGTTGATTTCAAATGTAAAAAAAAATGCAAAAGTTGAAAAAAACTAAAAATAATGAAGCGGACTTAAATAGAAAAGGACCGAAAAAAAGTTTTAGACTCATGTTTTATGTCCAGATCTTGAAAAATATGATTTACCTATGGTCCAAATATTGCTAGATAGATATAAGCGATTCTCGGTCTCAAGTCTCTTACACCTAAGGACGTATCACATGTAAGAACTAATTAGTCTATTATTAACTAAAGTGAAACCTTAAAGGAAACTTAATTATAAATTATGAATTAGCATCGATCTTAATAGTCAATCACAACACAAAATAAAGGATTAGTCATAGAGGAAATTTTAAACATTATAATGAGTAGGCCAAAGTAATGTAAATGATAAACGCCATTTTTTGGCTTTCGCAAGATAGCAATGTCCTACAATTTTCGGCTCAAGAGAGTAAGAGGGTAGACGATGAAAGGGGTGCGAACTCCGTAATCGGTATCGTTGAGTTTCAAAGTGAAACTCTTCGGCTCCGGTTGTACATGCGAAAGAAAAGAAGGGAATGGAAATTAGAAAAAAAAAAAAAAGAACTCAATTCTGATCTATGTAACAAAACTAACGGATAAAGAAATACAAAAACAAAAAAAGGAAAAAAAAATCTCGGCTTTACATACGATGATTAAACAAATTATTGAACTTGCATATATCCATAGCTTATTAATAGAACTCTCAGCACACGTACACAGATAACTAAATAATATTCCTGTTTAGATAACATATGATACTAAATAATATTCCTATTCAGAATCTAACATAACTAAAACAAAACTTACTATATGATAACATATGATACTAAATAATGTTCCTATTCAGAATCTAACATAACTAAAACAAAACTTACTATATGATAACGCAATCTTCCCATTCAGAATCAAATATTCGTAACATACTACATGTACTTACGATGTCAACTAGGGTGAAGGACACAGACGATAGATTTCATTAAGAAAAACTATAACTCAAGCTTCTTTTGAAAAAAAAAGACATTTACACATGTTTTAAACATGCCATCAGAGATTTGATTCATGGAGAAAGAAAATAGGCGTGAGTTTTATTGTGCTAAATAATAAACATAAACCAGTACAAAGAGAGATTTAAGTCATATAACTTCAATATCATCTTACGGCTCATTTCAATACAACAAGATATGGAGAACAATCTTAATATGCCATATTTTTTAGAAGCATTAAAGACTCAAGCTTAACTAATATAGGCACTAAATAAAAACAGTCCGGATCATATCTTCTCTTGACACGCATAAAACTAAATGAATATACCCTTTTAACGTCCTATTTAGCATAACATAGATACATGACTGCTAGCACACTAAAATATAGTAACCTGGTGAAAATAAAATCGGGTTAAGATCTAACCTTTTTGTGATGCAATGAACAAGGGCTTTGAGGTCTCGGATCTACTCTCAGCAGCTGTCGTGAACAAATAAACCGAACTCGACCAGCAAGAAGTTTTCAACCGAAGCTGGACTGGAAAACCTCGAACAAGATCTCGCCGAAAATGGTCATTTTGTGGTGTTTT
>NC_081350.1:41309717-41317295 GCF_029784015.1 Lycium ferocissimum | reverse complement strand
CATGCAAATGCAAGATTAGACCACGAAAAGGGTGTTTTAGGAATATTAGGCCTAAAAGTGCTAAACGACCAAATGGGTCGTTACAATATGTCTCTTATTACCTTTCTTTACTTTTATTTTAATTTTTTTAGATTAATTTCTATATTTACACAATGTAAAACTACCTGGAATCCTAAAGGTAACTACAGGCACCGTCAATAAAATGAAAAGTTGAAAATACTTAGTAACGTGGAAAATAAGGCATAATACAAAAATATGCCCTCAAATTTGGCCGCAGCTGGCAAGTATGACCTCCAACTTTGGATGTGCACAAGTAGGCACCTCGGCTTATATAAAATTAAACACATAAACACAAATCGAGATGGTATCAGCGTGAGACGTAAAAATTACAAGTGATGATCATTTTGTAAAGTCAGAGTGTCATAATCGACAAAATGGAGACAAGTTAAGATATCTACTTGTGCACACCTATATATATAAATTTGGCCTCAGCTGGCAAGTATGCCTTCCAACTTTGGATGTGCACAAGTAGGCATCTCAGCTTATATAAAATTAAACACGTAAACATAATGATGAGATGGCATTGACGTGAGACGTAAAAAGTCAAGGCGTTCTTGCATGATGATCATTTGCAAGTCGAGTGTTCATAACTGACAAAATGGAGACAAGTTAAGGTATTCGTTGGCACACCTATATATATATATATAGGGAATATACATAAAAAACTTGAAGGCGTCTAGATGACCATTTTGTAAGTTGGAGTGTTCATAACTGACAAAATGGAGACAAGTTAAGGTATCTGCTTGTGCACACCTATATATATATATATATATATATATATATATAAATTTGGCCTCAGCTGGTAAGTATGCCCTCCAACTTTGAATGTGCACAAGTAGGCACCTCAGCTTATATAAAATTAAACACGTAAATACAAATGCTGAGATGGCATTGACGTGAGACGTAAAAATTTGAAGGCATCTAGATGATCATTTTGGAAGTTGGAGTGTTCATAACTGATAAAATGGAGACAAGATAAGGTATCTGCTTGTACACACCTATATATATATATATATATATATATGTATGTATGTATGTATGTATATAGGGAATATACATAAAAAACTTGAAGGAGGATAAAATATAAATAAATTTTTGAAAATTGATTTTTATTAAAATACAAAAACTATTTTTACTGCTTTCACTCGCTATTGATTTTTTTTGTGCCACGTCACCAAAAAAAGGTACAAAAAATACAAAAAAAATAAGGCCGTAGTGGGTACATAGGCCGCCGGCAAAGACGCGCGTCATAATTAATCCGAGTATACGTCGGGGGTGTTTTATGTATTTTCCCTATATATATATATATATATATATATATATATATATATATATATATATATATATATATATATATATATGTGTGTGTGTGTGTGTGTGTGTGTGTGTGTGTGTGTGTGTATATAACTCGCTACCAAGCACCAAGTTTTGAGCGACTCGCTTTACGTATGATGCCAAAATATAAAGCACGTTACTATAGCTACAAGTTAAAATACATCGATTTTCTAAATATTTTGTAACACATTAGTAAATATAACTTAAATTGTTTATTAGTTTCTTTTTTTGCGACCATCTCAAGTCCCCATTTGGGTTCTTGAATTTATTGAGTTTTTTTTAGCTTATATAATGACAGTGTAAAAAAAAAAAAATCCATATTAGGAGCATTTTTTAATTTGTTAGCAAGTTCGTGCCTTACTATGGGCAGTTATCTATGATTATCTTCCAAGCAATTTTATTTATATTTTATTAGTATAAACAGTCGAAGTTAAACAACAACAACAATTACGTCTCAACCCCAAGCAAGCTGACATTTTCCTACATTAACAGGTAGAAGATAAAAAGTATTAATTATGCATTTAGTAGACAGCCTCTGGAGATGATGGAGTTGGAAGAGACTGCCGTTGGGATAAAGAGTTCCACCAAGCTGACTGCAACTAAGGCCCGGGCCAATAACATGACACGTTAACAAGTCACAAATAACTTCATCCCAAATGCAGCAATCCCTACTCTCATTCCAAGATGTTTTTTTTTTCAGGAAAGAAGTAGAACACCCATAAGAGTGGAAGACAAGTAAAGCAAAAGCTTCACTGGGAGAGCAAAGATGATGCACAAATGATGAAGAAAAGCTTTGACTTAGAAACACAAAATAGAGAAGTGAATACAAGAAAAAGAGACTTGCCATTTTCTTTTATTTGTTTTTAGCAAATAACAAAATGTTTCTTACAAAATCAATTATCACAATCCTTACGTCATCCTTGTTCACAAGAGAGTTGACTTGGGTCAATATAATTAGAGACCGCACCCTTATATAAGGCATACTTCAGAAAATTTCTATAGATTCGTGTAACAAATTTCCAAGATATTTAAAACTATGATCTTTTGGTAGTTGGGGCTTTTAATGTTCACAAGAGAGTTGACTTGGGTCAATATAATTAGAGACCGCACCCTTGTATAAGGCACACTTTAAGAAATTTCTTTAGATTCTTGTAACAAATTTCCCTTTTGGTAGTTGGGGCTTGTAATGTTCACAAGAGAGTTGACTTGGGTCAATATAATTAGAGACCGCACCCTTGTATAAGGCACACTTCAGAAAATTTCTACAGATTCTTGTAACAAATTTCCAAGATATTTAAAACTATGACCTTTTCGTAGTCAGCTTTTAATGTTGAAAATAAAAATTAGCAACCAAAATTGAATGAAAACTTAAGCGTAAATAAATTCAAGATCCTTGAAAGAAATATTGTCACATATTTAGGGGGTAAATTTCACCACATGGTCGCACAACTATGATTTTTTTTCCCATCAAAAGCCACTTAACTACGTTTTCTAACACAAAAGTCACAAAACTTTTCCTTACTAACACAAAAGTCACAACACTTTTCCTTACTAACAAAAGTCGATATGCTAAAAAATCCAACTTCCAAGTGGTGATAAGATTTTACTAATATTTTATTTATTTTTAAATTTTACTTTTATTTATTTTTAGTTTAATAGAAAAAAATATAATTAAAAAATCCAACCCGACTCAATCCAAAACTCATGTCTCACCTGTATTTATATTTTACTTCTTGTTTAAAAAAAAAATAGGTCTAATAAATATAAATTCAATTAAAAAGAACCGATCTAACCCGACTCTTATTCTTTTTTAGAGTTTTGCTTTATAAGAAGCATATCATATGACGTATATCAACCATTTTTGCCAGTTACAATACTAAAAGGTTGAATAAATTTTTAAAATAAAATTATGACAAAACTTTTACTTTCGATACAAGTAGCAATACTATTAGTCCTTAAAACTCAGTTTCTTACTCCGGTCTCTAAATTCCTTATTGTAAACAGAATAAGATATGCATGAATTGATTTTATATTCTTGTTCCCTAATAGATACTTACATTAAAGTAGATAATAATTTAAAGAAGGGATTTGAACAAGAATGGTTGGATTAGGTGAAATTTTGGAGTCTCTAATTGAAAACAATAATAACATATCTTTATTTTTTTCATATGAGGGAATAATACGATTTTATATTTTACTGGAAAATATGATTGGTATAGCATATAATATGTTTCATATATAGCAAAACTCTAAACAAGAAGAAGAGTATTTTAATTTTTGCATATGAATTATGGTCGGGTCGAGTTATGGATCGGTTCTTTTAATTGAATTTGTATTTATTAGACTAATTTTTTTTAAAAGAAAGAGAAAAATATTATTACCTGTGACATATGAGTTTTGGATTGAGTCGGGTTGGGTTTTTTTAATTAAATTTTTAATATTCATTAAACTAAAAATAAATAAAATAGTAGAAAAGTTAAAAATAAATAAAATAGCGAAACATTATCAGTCCGGAAGTTGGATTTTCCGGCATATGTAACCTTTGTGTTTGTAAGGGCAAAGTTGTTTTTACTTTTGTTTTAGATAATATAGATAAGTGACTTTAGTGGGGGCGGGGTAAAAGTCATAGTTGTGTGACCATATGTGAAATTTAACCCATATTTAGGGGATAGAGACAAGTTTGTTGAGGATCGCTCAAAGACAAACACTACTGCAGAATAAAAAAGAAAACTACTAAAAAGCGTCTTATTTCTGAACAAACATTTAGTTTGGAAAAGTGATCTTTCTCCCCTTTTCTCTTTGTTTGAAAAATTTTCCTAACACCAAAAAATCGACACGAAAGAAGAACGTAACATAGGAGATAAACTTTCCCAATAAATGACCCAAAAAGTATTCCGCAACTTAAATGACCCAAAAAGTAGCTGTAGGGATCAAAATAATCCAATAAAAAAAATGTTACCAAATTAACTTTTGCGCGCTAAATTAGTGCGCAATAGGACCAAGCTGCAAATTTAGAGTTAAGTCCTATTGGCACTAATTTAGTGCGCAATAGGGGTTGTATTTTTTTTCAATTTTAAAGTTTGAAATTTCACGTTTTTTTCATACTTTGACCAAAGATTAGTCATATTTCAAAACGCCGGAATGTCAATATTTTTTATATAGACCCGATATTTTTCTCGCTAACAATAATGTAGGTTCAATACATCATATACGTAAATGTTTGGATCGTCGTTTTAGGTTATAAAATGCCCCGAATTAAGTTTTGTTTGTTTGGAAACTTGTTATCTTTAGTTTTAAAAAAAAATGTTTGAATAATGCAGTAAATTAATGCGATATGCAAGTCCCATAATTTTTTTATCCAGTAGACTTAAGTAATTATATAAATTGATAAGATAAAATTATCAAATAATGAGTATAGGGAGAAAAAGTAGTTTAGTTGTAAATTGGTGAAACTTTAAACGGTCATAACTTTGTGCTGGGACGTCCAATTTAGGCGATTTTTTTTATTTCGCGTATTTTGATGACCAATTTTTAGAAAAACATCCTTTTTCTCATCCAATTTGAATTTTTTCCCAAATTGGTGCACAATTTTCATTCATCTTTGGTAAAAATTTAGTGATAAAAATATATTTGAAGATGGTAATCCAAAAGTAGAGCGATAAGCTAATGTCAATTTAAGAAGTTCAAAAATTCAATTTATGAAAATAAGTTAGATAAAAATAAAAAAGTGTCTACATTGTTGCTTTAAACAACTCGGTTTTTAGCCATCTCTTTTTTATGCCAACCACCCAGGATCAAACCTAGGCGGGAGCCAGAAAAAAACTTGGGTGCATGATGCATGGTTTAAGTAAAAACTAAGTATACTTTTTTGCGTATCTATTTCTAATAATAAATATCATTTTACTTTTTGTTATCTTATCGTATATAACCAACTCGCGTGACATCCTAAACTAATTATAAATAAAACACTTAAACCTAAAGACAATAAATTTCCAAACAAACAAAACTTACTTTGAGGCACTTTACAACTCCTAAAACGACGATCCAAACGTTTAAAAGATATTTAACGTATTGAGCCTATATTATTGTTTAAATGACATATCGTGCCTTATATAAAATATTGATATTCTGCATTTTGAAATATGACTAATTTTTGGTCAGTATGAAAAAAAAAAAAGTAAAATTTCAAAAAACCTTTAAAATTGATATATACATATATATAACTTTATCACAAGATGATTAAAATTAGTGCACAATAGACTTAACTCTAAATTTGTATTTTGGGTCCTATTGCGCACTAATTTAGTGCGAAAGGTTACTTCGCATCCTTTTTTTTAATTGGGTTATTTTGATCCCTACAACCACTTTTTGGGTCATTTAAGTTGCTGACTCATGTTAAGAGAAGACTCAAAGCAAAGCATTTAGCAACAGATGAGCGACATTCTGGAGCTTTTAAAAAGGTAGATCATCGCTGATTTTTACCAAAAATACTATAATTTTATATGCAACCTCGCTAATTAAGGACAAGATGTTTTTAAAAGATACTCCCTCCGTTCACTTTTATTTATCCACTATTCCTTTTATAGATTTTCATTTTTACTTATCAATTTTCACATATCAAAGTAAGATAATTTTTTTTCTTATTTTATCCTTAGCATTTATTACTCATTTCAAATTATTTTTTTCCTACTCTAATATAATTATATACCATTTAATGAAAATATTGTGGTAAAATATTTATTTTAATCATTATTAAAGTCAAAACGTAACAAGTAAAAGTGAACGAAGGGAGTATATCAATCTGTTGATTGAATGACTTGTTTTATGTATATCTTCTTTCGAAAAGGGTAAAACCCGAGAAAGATGGTCAAATAAGTTTGGTAATTGATAGAGTAAAAAGTTACTAAGGACACGTGGCTACAAAAAGTCCTAAAATTTTAGCTATGTGTGGCTGATAGACCAACAGACAGTTTATAATTCTTCTAATTTGTACCGTCCGATCTCAGATGCTAGAATGGCAAAAAAAAAAAAAAAAACTAATCTCTAATTGATCTCTGAGGACATGTGGGGTTTCAAAGATGGTCCTTAAAATTCTTGCAAGGTCCAAACTACCCCTTTGTGAGGACAAGAAAAACGCTTCTTTTTGGCTGAAAAGTAAAAATAAACATTTAGAGCTAACTTTTCCAATTAGTATGAACCATATACTTCAACCTCAGTGGCCCAAACCTGACCGAGTCAAAGTAAACTGTACAGTTCATCAATCACTGGGACCAGAATTTCGAAGAAATTCCACATTCTCTTTACTACTACTATATATATCATGGTGTATGAAGAAATTACTCAAAATTCTTTTAATACTTTAGAGAGATAAAATTAGTCTTCAAGCATGGCATTTCTTAGTGATTTTGAGTGTTATATGTTGTGCTTCACGTGTTTCTTCATGCTCATGCTTGTTGGGAAGAAAAAAATTGCTCTTTTGAAACTCAAAGATGCATTCAACTACCAACAATGGACCGCTTCTTTCTTGGGGTGGCTAAGAAAGAGATTGTCAGTTTTAACGGGTTGGTTGCAAGAATCGACGACGACGCGATAAAACTTTCACCAACGATACAAGATAATACGAGCCGGGTCCAAAGGGGTTTCTTCTAATCCTCTTTATTTCATCCCTTTCATGAAAATTTACTTGTTAAGATCGATCAAAACTACATTGAAGGTGAAATTCCTCTCCTTCTTCTCTAATTATTTTTGCAATGATTGGTAATAGTAGCTTATATAGAATATAAGATATGAGTATATTCATATGGTGCAATTAATTAAGGTCAAACTAGTGAACTTTTTCTGTAAATTGAAGACATGGATTCTTCAAGTTTGCTGAAATAAATTGGGATAAGACACTATTACCCCCGAACTATACCCGAAGTTGCTACGACACACTTATCTTTTCCTGAGTGTTATTACTCACCTAAACTTATTTAAAACGGAATAATTACCCCTTAAACGTTGGTGCCTTCTCTCATATGGGAGAGTGACATACACTCTCCTCGCTAATACACGCCAATATTTATTTGCTTTAATTTTTTTCCTACCATAAGGCCTCAACTTTTTTTTTTTTAAAAATAAAAAACTGGATTTTCTTTAACAAAAAAATAATTTAAAAACCCTTTTTTTTAAAAAAATGAAATT
>NC_081350.1:41251385-41309617 GCF_029784015.1 Lycium ferocissimum | reverse complement strand
TTGGAGAAATCACAGCCTCTTGATTTTACCATATGGATCATTTGTGAAAGAGCAAATCAATTGGAACCAAGCATTTACAAAGGGGATATCTTAGCCACTGTATTTTACTACACCTTTATACAAAAAAATTCACAAACTCTTTACCATATGGGGACATAACACAAGACAAATACTATTTAATGTAATTTTTGTCATATGCTCAAGAAAATCTAGTGGTCCAAGTGAAAATCCTACCATTTTATGTTCCGTACATTGGCAATGTAAATAATTTACATGACTAGGTTAATTCATAATTACTAAGCAAACCTGAATTTCTTACAGACGCTTACGTCGAATGGCGTTGGAGATATGGGATTTCGAACAGAGAGTTTGTCGAAAACGTTCCCGACAAGTTAAATTTCAACTGATTCCGTTGGAAATTTGCGTTTTTTTATAGTAATTCACATGCAACAGTAGGTCATTCCCCATATTGAAGTTATAACCTGGAAAAATAGATAGTAGCCTACTATAATTGGTTAAAATTTCACTAGTAATGAAAGTTTTGTTAACATTGTCAATGTATATAACTTAAGCTCCGACTCTGTATGAATATATTGAATTGTTACTTCAATTGTGATATGATTACACTAATTTGCATTTTTTTCCCTTGTTTATCATTTCCTAATTTTAGTAGTACTAAAAATAAAGGTATTCACTTAGATGTAAGCCTAATTGGGGTTTAAGTGGTAGGATGAAATCTACTCAATTAATAGCATATGATAACACTCCAAAATTGTAGTAAAACAATAATGTGACTTATCTGCGAGGTTCATATTTTAGTCAAGTTACCTCATTGTACTAGATCAATGAATTGTGAAATTGCACTGTGTCTTTTATGGTATCAATCTTACACTAGGTTGATTAATACAATAATTTTTACCTTCAAGCAAAATATTATTGTAGCTCCATTCCTCAAGATGATTTATTTACTTAGTCAAGTCGTTGGAAGATATCAGCATGTCGTTTCAGTTATGTTACAGTTATAACGGATAAAGTTATAATATTTTAATGTGATAAAAATTGTTTTGAAGATTTGAGGAAGAATAAAAGAGAAATATGATTTTTTTTCGCCCACTCTAAGCACGAGCGGATCTAGAGGCATGGCTATGGTTCGCGTAAACCTAGTAATTTTTATTCATCCTGTAAGAACTCATAAATTTTTAATCCTTGATCCGCCTCCGACTCTAAGAGATCATCAATTGTAGCGCTCACCTACCATTGATGTGATTGCAACCAACCTCTCACGTTAAAATATTGAGGTGGATAGATTAATTTAACGTATGATCGCTGAAAAACTTTATATGTTATAATAGTGAAATCATGAATTTATTTTTCACATTAAAGCAACTAATTTTTACCTACTTACTATCTAACATTGAAGTCATTAGAATAATTAAACTATGTGTGATAAATAATTTTTTAATTTTACTATTTGTAATGGGTAAATCTCAGTTACATTAATGTAACAAAAAATAGATTTTCTTTTCTGGTTTTGGGTGTACATGGGGGTGGGGTAGCCGACCAATCACATCAGGATGAGGAAAGCAGATGCACAAGGTAACAAAATAATCCAGCCTAAAAAAGATAACATAACATGCACTCACTCTCTTCACTGGTTCACACAATTTATCTCAAATACTCAGATAAAATGTTGAGTGAGTGACTGTCTATTTCAATATATATGACATAGTTTATATTGATATTAAAAGAAAAGTAAATTTTTTAATCTTTATGGTGTAAAATATGACATAGAATGAACTTAGATGAAGACGTAGATTGTTATATAACCGATCTCAACTTATTGAAACCGAGGCATTGTTGTTGTTGTTGGTCTAAAACATGCAATAGTATTTATGCTGCCACAAACCACCTAAAACTTGTAGCTTTAACCATGGAATAATATTTGTATGGTTATTAAAAAAAAAAATAAGAGAGAGAAAGTGTAAAGTTAATTATTTCTAACAGAAAAGTATGTAACATTAATTTAAAAGGTACGAAAGTATTTAGAGATCTTTGATCATTTCCTATTTAAGAACTCCCAAAATGCAATAGAAATCTCAAAATAATCTTCTTCTTGAATATGGGAGTGAAGGCACCGTGGCAACGGGATTGCAGTTGGAAGACGGTGGAGGAGAGAAGGATGAATGGTGTTTTCATTTTCTTTTTCTTTTTAAATATATTTTTGCATTTTTGAAATATATTTTTGGATTATTTGTTTATTGTTAAAATCCACGTGTCTTCATTTTATTTGTCATTCTAGAGTGTGAATTACACGCACTTTTGATGTTTGGCTGCAAATTAATTTTTTCATCCAAATGACACATGTTACTCTGTCTTTTTGAAGGCACAGTGTGTACTTCACAATAAGCTTGTCCCACTCCCTTCCTTTCTCCATCCAACTTTTTGCATGTTTTTTGGACCAAATCACTTTCAACCAAAAAAGAATCTAGAGTAAATAACTGTGAGTTCAACTAAATATATAGTCGACTCATTTTGACTCAAATTTTAATATATTCGTTAATAAATTTTTAATATTAAATTTTAAAACCAGTAACTGATGAAACAGTCAGTGCGTTCAGTGGCATCTTGAACCCATAAATTCAGATCTTAAATCCGCATCTAATGTAGTGGTGAAGTTGTGATATATTCTTAAGTCTATGCACCAAAATATATATCATTGTCATCAGTCTTTCTCCATTCATTCATTTTATGATATTATTTATATTAATCCACATAAATAATTTATCATCAAGTGGGATGGATAAGATCTTTTCATCTTTAAGTAGAGATTTTGGGGTCTGAGTCATGAGAATGAAAAAAAACCCTAGTAGGGACTAGAGAGCGCTTCCCCCTTGGATTCTATATGGAACAAATTTAAATTAATCGGAGCAGTAGACAATATCAGATAGTTATGCCGAAAAAAATTCCATGACACCAAGAATAGAAATATAACTTGTGAGATGGGAAATAGGTGATTTCAAGAATTTTAACGGAATAATATTGCATGGATTTGCATGAAATCCAATGTAGTGGGGGGACCAAACTTATTTAACCAAAAAAAAGTGGAAAAAAGAAACATATATCCATAAAGCAATCCTACCCAATAGCTTTGACATGGCAAGGACTTTATCTTTCTTGTATTCCACTTAGTTGTTTTATCTTTCTTGTGTTTCTACCAAACTACAACAAAGTATGATTGCCCAGAATTTTGCACATGTATGTGTTTGCTGTTAGAAAAAAAATGGTAAAGAAAGAAAAAGCAATTGGTATTGCTTTGGAAGAATAATTTACGAAGAAATAATCTTCTATGATCAGTTATATTTTGAATAGAAGATAATGAATTAACGATATCCCTACAAAGATTTTATGTGTTACAGTTTATGAATCTCTTATAAAAAGGCCACATAACGAATAACATTAGTAATGGGCCATAAAATGTCGACACCCTTCGCTTAAAAAATTATTGATATATAGTGAAATTTTAATTTTATAGATGTATCATCGGACACCCCTTAACACAAATAAATATGCTTCCTACCAAAAATTAAAAGTCTTTAAAATCATGGGTTGCACGACATTATGTGTAATTAATGGGCCATAAAATTGGGTTTCCTTAAATAACTTCCTACCAAAAATTAAAACTTGATGATTGCATAATATATGTGTAATTAGTCATTAGGCGAGTATATGAGATTACCCTGACTAATACATATGATTCGATAAGGTCTAAATAATTAGGAATCTTTCTTTCTTCTTTTGTACCGAAAATATTTATAACAAATAATTTCTGAGTCGCCTAATCATTAATTACTAAGAAGTTAGAAGTATATTATACTAGTGTACTTGACCGCGCTTCGCGCTGTCATGAAAAAAATTCTCTTACAAATACACAGATCATAGATTTAATGAAAAGAAATAAAAAATAGAAAAAAACTGGAAATAAGTAAAATAAAAGGTATAGACATTGATTCCAAATGTTTTCTACCAAAGAAATAAATTTTTACAAAATAAATGCAAAATTGGTAGAACTAACATGCTAATAAGCATAAAAATATCTATTTTTTCTTCATAAATCAACTCAAAAGAAAGAAAGAATGAACATATCATGTGTTTATGAGCCTTAAGCCATAAACATTTTAAAAGAATTAAAATCCCAAAAGCACAAAGTCAAAAAATTTAAGAAAAAAATTCAAAATTTACATGCCAATTAACAAAACAAAAAACAAAAAAATAAATACGCACTACAAATATTTCTACTCTCTCTAAATTACCTTAGAAGAAATGCATTCAACGTTGAGGTAGATACCACTGAGTATACCAGCCTACCAAGCTCTTCGATGTTGATGACATGACACGAAGCATCAAAATTTAACAAATACAGGGTAGAAAAATTGTTGGGAAGATTGCACATACAAATACATTCAATCAAGATAAAATATTCACTAACACATGAATTTCACAAGACAAATTGTTATTATACAAAGTTTTAAAAAAAAAAAAAAAAAAAAGCGGACCTCATACTGGAGAATTTTCTAATGCAGCCTTGTAGTAAAGGTAAAATGGAAGAATCATATATAAACTAGCAAATTGGTTTGCGCTTCGCGCGATTATGAAACTCTTATTGAATTTATAAAATGTTTTTTTAATAACCGAATATTCAGAATATTTAAATCCTTTTTAGTCTTCAAATTGTAATGAATTAGATTATTGTCACTAAGTTTTTTCTCTTCAATTTTGTAAAAATACATATTTTTAAATCTTCCAGTAATACATGAATTTTATATTATAACATAATCTTTACAGACGTAACATAGTTTAAACGTAGTTTTACTTTGTTGATTTTATTTTACGGATTTTAATCATGCTTATAAATTTTAAATATAGTTTTTCTTTGTTCATCTAATATATTAAGCATCCACTTAACTTTTTTTCTCTACCTTTCAAGAGTTACATTTTAGTTATTTCTCCAAAAACCTTTAAAAATAAAAATGCATCAACAATAATGTCTACTACAAAAGTAATATGGAAAGGGAAGAAAAGCCCATAACCAAATCTCTTTGTATTAATTTTTGCCTTATCTTTTTTCTTCCTTTTACCTTTTTTCCCCTTTTCTTTCTCTTCTTCTTCTTCTTCTTCTTCTTCTTTCTTTCTTGCTTTGTCGCTCATTTATATTTACCTTTTCTTCTTCTTCTTTCATTGGAACATACGGAAAAAATATTTCAAAAAGGTAATCATAAAGAAATCAAATACTCTTTTATAAAAAGGGGGCTAACTAACTCGTACTAAAATTTCATAAAATCTAGAAAAATTGTTCATTTCTTTTAAAACATTTTTTTTATGAATTCAATACACGACATCGTTGAAAAAGGAGAGAGAATTTAAAATAGCGAGAGAATTCAAAAATAGAATAGAATTTTCAAGCTTCAATTTCATTAAGAATCCTTTTGACAATTGAAAATTTTATCATTTACTAATTTTTTTTATTGAAAAGATGTAAAATTATTTGGTGAAGCTAATTGAAAATAACATCTTTACTTACTATTGTTGATATATTATTCAATCTTAGCAATTAATAGCTAAGCACCAAAAGCATGCTTACACAAGGTATAAAAATACAAGATAGAGGGATGAGAAGTACAAACCGTATAAAAAAAAAAAAGAAATAGAAAACAATTCGTATAAAAAATTTTAATACTCGGGAAAACATGCATGCTTTCAATTCAAGAAATTTCATACCTATTAGAGATCAAAAAAGAAAGAATAAGAGAATAACACAAATAGAAATCATGATAATTTGCAAAAAAACAATAGTATAGTAGCCATAACAGAAAGAAAATGAGATGTAACGCAAATAGAAATCATAATAATCCACAAAAAAAAAAATAGTATAACAAAGTTGGGGAATATTGCCTCCCCATATAAACTAATTACTTACCTTTTTCAATTTGCAAAAAAAAAAAAAAAAAAAAAAAAAAAAAAAAATCATAGCCATGATAAAGTATAACAATATAATTTTCTAGGAATTCAAAAAGAAATAGAGAAGCCAAAAACAATCACCTGGTGTACAAGGAATGATAAAATTGGTTGGGTTAGGATTGATTAAATTAGTGTCTTATAATATTCTTGTTAATGATTTTTTGAAGATGTAAAAACGTAATTTAAGCTTAAAAAGTCAACTTTAAAGTACCATTTATGGCTTATTTAGTAGCTTTTGATCGTGGGCTGATTGAAGGTTGATGTGGCTTTATTGCAAAAGTTACTGCTATGTGGGTTGAATGGTACATTTATTATAGGAGGTTTTATTAGTCCATAAGTTAGTGTAGTAGAAATGAACCAAAAGATGCAACAAAAAATGAGAAAAATGGCAACAAAAAAAAAAAAGGAGAAAAAAGATAATTATCAATAAATTTGTATATAAATGCTTCTATAGGATTCAAAACTTATATTATATATAAATTGGTCGACAATATGGGTTTGTTCTCATCTTTTCATCTCCTGTCTTAATTGGCATATTACTGCACATTAATTTTTTAATAATTAAGGTGATTTAATGTGAGTACTGGATATTCTTAATTAAGAGTGAAAGTTATTAAGATGAAGAGGTATGAGTTATGAAGATGACTTTTTCAAATGAATAAAATAATTTAAAAAAATGAGGAAAAGGCCAAAAAAAGGTGAATAAAGATAAACAGGATTTTTTTAAAAAGTATTTAAATTCTCTATCATAACAAGAATCAAGATTCAACCCCAAAAAGAGAATGTGCATGTATGTATTCATTTGATCCTGATCTTTGTGGAGTGTCATCCTCTTTCATTTTTGTCACGACCCAAATCATGGATCAACCCACACTAACCCTTGATGGCGAACCATGAGATAACTACCTTAATTTGATGCACGGAATAAATAGATTTATTTATAAGAAATTCCAAAATACTGGGTGGCCACGGATACTAAAAGTTTACAATTTGAATAGATAACGGACTAAAGAGATCGACCCTCGCGGACAAGAGAATCAACAAATTGCAATAGCTCACCCAGCCGTTCTTTCAACGAAAAGTCGTGAGAAAACATCACTGAAAATAAAACAGTAGCAAAGTAGTATGAGCACAACATAGGCTCGTATTAAAATGATTAGATACGCATATAAACAAGTCAAAACTAACAAGTAGCAGATAAGTAATCAAACAATAGCATGAAAGTCTTGCACGATAGTCAAATACAAGATTATAAGCCTAGGGAGAATTCTATAAACCTCGAAGCCTTTAAAATAAATACTCACAAACAACAATAATTCACAAATCAAGAATCAATCGGAAGAATGTAATATGACCATTCAAATGGAGTGCTATGCAATGCAATGCAATGTCGTGCTATGTAAATGTTATGCAATGCGATAGTCACCTCTCACACTCCACTCCCGTACACATGCTATGGCAATGCCTCATAGTCATGAATGGGGGACCCGCGAAGTCCATGTACCAAATATAACCTCGGATCATAACACTCTACGATCCCGCAAAGACCTCGGGTCATCGGACACTCCATCGTTCCGGCAAAGAAACCTCGGGCAACAAACAGAAAACCTCGGGTCTCTGTCACTCTCAATCTCCTGAAACCTCGGAGTCTCTCCGTCACGAAAAAACCTCGAGTCTCTCGATCACTCTCCTCACCATTATAACAACATAAAGTAAAAAGCATGTCATGCATGATATCGGTCTCGATTATATCACCAAATGCAATAAACAATACAATATATAGTCAACCAATCATCAATATTACCCTTCCACTTTCGTAAGGTGAGGGAGCTAGTATGTGATAAAGATACTAGGTGATAATTACATCACATACATAGAATATGGGATGCACCTCGCGTGGAATCAACCTCGATAATCGCAATCATAGGTTCCATAGATTTAGAATTGCAATTCAATATTCAATTCTCGGTAATAACCTTCCTCTTCCATATGACCGGTGGGAGAACAAGAGAGAGAGAGAACTATATCAAATACATGAAATCAAATATAACAATATCGTAATAATGGCGACGAGCCCACATTGATATTACAATAATGGCGACAAGTCCACATATTTATAACAATAATGGCCAAGCCCACAAGGCAATACCAACCTAGATGGAATTTACCTCCACTTGTGCCGAAGGCCTATCATGCTATACTATTTACATACGTTTCGCTGTCTAGACATAAAGTAAACCGTAACCTACCTCAATGCCGAACGGGTGTCACGAACTTTCACGCCAAACAATCAGTGCCGTCGGACAAGGTCTTTCCCTTTATTCGTCGCACAATATGTACGATAATACTTCTATAAATGATTAAGCTACGGGGAGATTCAAAACGTATTCTACGTTAGAACTCCTTTCTAGATGTTTAGGCGATGTTTTTCTCTTGTATCTAAACCAACCACATACTACCAATACAACATCAATAATTATGTGTTCAATACCAATCCGGACAGCCCACACATATTCTAAACACCACATTCATAACATGCAATAACGATTCACATACGGCTTCGACATTCTCAAGTTACTTTTATTAGTTTGTAGCTTTAACGTTTGCATGTAACAACTTATAACAGCCCATCCAACATACAATATGATGTATATCTTAACTTATAATTATTCTTTCCAACTTAATGAAAATACAAGTCCAAAACAGTCCACTACCACAACAGTCCAAAACGTCTCTCTAACCGATAACATAACGATGTTCGGAATTCTTGCAAACGTTCACGAACATACTAAGCCAACCACATGCGATTTTTATACATCATTTCATGTCTTCTTTTCATATAATTTCAGTAAGTTATGACCAGCTATCCACACGACAAGTACAACATCAATTCATACGCAACTACGCTATATCGTCATTTTTATAATCCTTATAACAACTCACAAATGACTTTAGTTTCAACTCCAACCATTAAACACCTTCATTTCCATCATAAAATTCATGATAATAACAATCAAAATATCAAGTAAAAACAGTTCACTAACTTCTTCACAAAACAGTCCACACACGGCTACACCATGCTTCGCTCACATAAAATCATAGATTCAACCATTTTCATACTAACATAACTTCACCTTTAACCTTCCATTTCTTTTCATTCTTTTTACCATGAGATCTATGATAGTAACAACCATATTTATTAAAGAAAATCAGTCCATTAATTCCACCAAAACAGTCCCTACGACCAACTAACATTCCAACACCAACTTTCATGATTTTATGCATGCGATTCATGTTCGTCAAGTTACTACCATACTTCAACACCAACACATATAACCCCATAACTATTATCATGTTCCAACATCAACACACCTTATTTCATGCATACAACTTATATTCACACATCTACATCACCCTTAATACATGAAAAGAAAGTTAGATCTTACCTTGACAACTTGACTTCTACTTGGCTAGAGTTGGTGACTTGAGATGGAAATGGTTCTTGTTGCTCCAAAGACTATCTTCACGTTTTAGGGACCTTCTAAAGGGTTGAAACACCTTGGAAAATAATTTTTGGATCAAGACTCAAAGGGCTCAAAAATCAGCCCTTGGATGCTTCTCTCTCTCTAGGCTTAAGTTTTTCTTTCTTTGTGTTGTGTAGTTGAAATGAATTGTGATGGCTGATTTCTTGGTCATTATTTGGTTCAACTTTGATGCCTACAAGTTGGTCACATGCTCAGCTTATGGCATGATTCATTCCATTAACTTTACACTTTAAATTTTCTAATTTGTTTTCTACAACTTTTGGCCAACCTACCTTCTTGTTTCTCCTTTCTTCTTTCTTTTATACAATTGTATGTGTGTGAATGATTCATACACCACCCTTTGTCCATTGTAATTATGCCAAGATGAATGAGCAATATTTAATGTGAAATGATCCTCTTCCTAACATGTGTTATGTCCTCTAAAACAATGTATACTTTTTAAAGTAGTAGATGCTTAAATATTCAAATGCATGCCTCACATGGATGCCTTATTTTCAGTCACTTGGCTGAATTCCATACTCCTTTCTTTCAATTTGGTTGTCCACAATATAATGTAAGTGTAGTGGATGAATCACATTTAAATGTATATTTGTAATAATTTAAGATGACTTTGAGTCATCTTTTGGACATGTCATGTTAATGTTCATATTGGCTCATTGTTGCCATAATTTTAACTTACACCATGATTAAGTAGTTCCTAATTTCCATTAATGCTTCTATACCAAACAAAATTTGTAGATAAATTGTGACTTCAAACGAAATCGGAAGTTAAAGTCTACTTTGTATCTTGAGATAGTCTTAATACTCAGCCCGACTTGAAGATATCATTTTGACGAGCTGTTTTGTTGCAAGACTCGATGAACTTAATTTTAGGCTTTTGAAACACCTTAAAACTCCTCATATACTAGGAGATATGCCTCCTACAATATAGGCTAAAATCGGGTCCGAGATTTTCTGAAATTGTTCGATTCATTTCGTTTAACTTCTAATCCTCATCCAACCTCATGTAACCTCTTATACATACATATAGTCATTTACCTCCATAACAATTCATATACAAAAAAAAAATAACCATAAGTAGAAGCAAGCTTCGACGAAACTCGATCGAAAAAGTATATTCCTATCTTTTGTCCATCCATTCATTACTAATAATCTCAAATACTTTAAAGGTCACTCACATTCTCATTATACTTGCGATTTCAAATCCTTTAGGTTACCAGGTCACCTCGAGATCTTAAGACAACCATATTTATAACGATATTCTTACTACTCGTTGCTTTCTTGTTTTAATAAAGTAGCACGGATTATTATGGAGTGTGTGCATATCAAATGTAAAAAATTAAATGAATCCGTTATGACTATCTCAGATTTGACCACGAAAAGGGTGTTTTAGGAATATTATGCCTAAAAGTGCTAAACGACCAAATGGGTCGTTACAATTTTCTTAATTAAAGTAATAACAAATACAAAAATGGGAATAACAATTAAGCTATTAAATTTGGAAATTTCCATGAATAAGTTAATCATTCTGTTTTTGGTGGTTAATAGAGCCTCAAGCGTACCTACCACTTTCTATTTTAACAACTAAATAAATAGTCGTGTAGGCTTGATATTTCATATATATTAATAGGCTTCTGTTAAATGTGACAATTATCACTTTTGACCATGGTGAGAATGACTATAGAGAAATTTCTGATCAGTCTAGGTATGGGGATTATACATAGAAATTGACACACATATCAACCTATGAACGTACCTCAGACACAATAATTTTACTAAAAATGAATCCCCACACGAAAAAAATCCCCACATTTTATCAACCTATACTCATTGTGGGGATATTTTTATAATAGTCAAAAGCACCTAAAAATCACAAATAAATTGGGGGAGGGGGGACTCATCTCAAGTAAATAACATCTTCTTCTATTTTTTTCTAATAAGAGTAGTGTGCGAATCTGCTTGAGTATACATTTATATATTCTCGATTGATTTATATATCGAATATTTGTGCTACCTCCAGAGGTGCATGTACCATATTTACTAGTAATCAGCATTTTCTAAACTCTGTGTGTGTGTTTTGACTAAATTTTCAACAAACATTAAAATTTGAACACATAATTCCAAAAGCACAATAGGCTTGGTGGTAAAATTTTGAATGACGTACCTATAAATTTTAAATCATGAATGAACCTAGCAATCCCCTACTAGTACACATAATGAATAATTTTGTTCATCAAAATTAGAAATAGAAACATATACACATTAAATTACTTGATCTATTATAAACACCGAATGCGAATAAGCATTTATCTAAAAACAAAATGCATATATCATGAGCTAATTTAGTTAAAAGCAAATGTACAGCTTGCTCATGCAGATTCATAATATATTCCTACAATTATTTATTAGATCTGCCTTATTTTGTTGTGTACCAATGGAAGAATTTTCTATAAGCCAAATTGTAACATGGATTTCCTGTCATTAAAATCTTTTGTGAAGCATAAAGTTATGAGGTAGCTCTAGCCAGGATGTTAATTTGTCTGGTTACCTAGATATCTCTGAAGTCTCCAAATTATTTTATTACATTTTTATATACTTATTATTGTCCGGAGAGATATTGTATAAAATTGAGTTAGATCAAAGGTTAGCATCCATTGGCTGCTTTTGTGAAATTTTATCTTAAAAGATTGTTCTATTAGCTGTCAATAATGACAAAATGCAATTTTGTGAGTTCAAGTGAAAACATTTTATCGAAAATTTCAAATAATTGCCGCATGTATCACTTCGAATGTAATTTAGGATGAATAGATTGACAAACCAAACTAGTTAGGAGTGCTATAATATAAAGCTCTTTAGAAAAGGATAATTTAATGACAACAATGTCAAAGGAAATGTTTAAGAGAAGCTATTGTTACTCATATCATTAATTGTAAATTCGTAATGAAGGCATATAATAAGGGCTATTTCTTTTTCTTTCTTTATTTTTGACCAAGATTTTTTGGACCTGTAAAAGAAACTTTTAACTGTTTTTAGGAGTACTACAATGCCGAAGGAAATGTTTAAGAAGCTACTGTTAGTTAGATTATTAATCGTAAATTCGTAACAAAGACACATAATAGGGGCTATATCTTTTTCGTTCTTTCTTTTTGACGAAGATTTTTTGGACCTGACCAAAAAAAAAAAAAAAAAAAAAAAAGAAGAGACACTTTAAAATGTTTTTCCGTCTCATCGTCCCAGATTTAACATCCATTAACTTGCAAAGTACGAACTCACGTGCCTTACCTTTTGATCATTTTGATGGAGTTGACGAAGAAAGTAAAAAAAATATGCTCATATTTTTATTAACAAACACAGGAAAGATTCATGCATGCATATTGAAAACGCTCTTAACTCGACCACCCTTTTCTTCAAAAAGCCCGTTTAACAGAGTAAAAGTAACAAAGGTAGCGAGCCGTCCACAGAGGCAAGTGAAGTTGGCGAGCTCCATTGCTATGTCTAATTGTGATTATACATAACAATGGAGGTTAAGTAAAAGTACTAATACATAGTCATGCATATGCAAGATCACATTGATTTGCCAACTAGCAAAAATTGGCCATATAGTAGTCCCCCTTGTTCACGTGCATTGGTTTTAGGGTATTTTTGTTTTCATTCATCAATCATCAAGTACTCACTCTCATAAGTCATATCTATATAGCACCACACTCTTTGTACCAAAATTCTCAATTCCCAACTTTCTTTTCCTTTCCTTTCTTCAAAGGAAAAAAAAAATGGAGTCTTTTAAGATAACTTCTCTCCTTTTCATTTGCATGCTTTTCCTTTCCTCTCTTACTCCCATTCTTGGTTGTAACTTTTGTGGTAAACCTTCTCACAAGCCCAAAACTCCCTCTCCCATTGTTAAGCCACCTATTAAGTTGCCACCTATTGGAGTTCCACCTGTCACAGTTCCACCAATTGTAAAACCACCCATTAACTTGCCACCTATTGGAGTTCCACCTGTCACAATTCCACCTAAGTTGCCACCTACTGGAGTTCCACCAATCGTGAAACCACCAATTGGAATTCCACCAGTCACAATTCCACCTAACTTGCCACCAATTGGTCTTCCACCAGTTGTAAAACCACCAATCAAGTTACCGCCAATTGGAATTCCACCGGGTGTAGTACCACCAATTACTACACCAGTTACACCATCACCTAAAGGAAACCCATGTCCACCATCACCAAGTACAAAAGCAACATGCCCAATTGACACATTGAAACTTGGTGCATGTGTGGATCTTCTTGGTGGGCTTGTTCATATTGGAGTTGGTGACCCTGCTGTTAATGAATGTTGTCCAATTCTTAAGGGACTTGTTGAACTTGAAGCTGCTGCTTGCCTTTGCACAACACTTAAAGTCAAACTACTTAACCTTAAAATCTATGTCCCTCTTGCTCTTCAACTCCTTGTTACTTGTGGGAAGAATCCACCACCTGGCTACACTTGCTCCGTCTAGATTTAAGTTAAGTATATGCATTTTTTGCTAACCGAATTTAATTTCTATGCATTAACGGTACAAAAAAATATTTTCACAATCATAAGTGATAACTATTTTTAAAAAAAAATTCCAATCAGTGGCGGAACCACATGGAACGAAGGTTGGTCGGTCAGTTAAACATCCTTCGTGTATACATTCATCTTGGATTTAAGTTAAGTACATGCTTTGTTTTTGCTAACCGAATTTAAGTTCTACGCGTTAATGATATAAAAAAATATCCGCACCATCACTTAGAAGGTAGTATTTATTTTTGAATCTCCCACGCAATTTCCAGTATTCAATTTGGGACCCGGCCACTAGTGGTGTCACATAGAGTGAAGTATAACGCACAACAATCATTCTGCATGAATTGTTTGGGCCAAACAACTTTTCCACTAACATAATTATCAATTTTTAGAGTAAAATGTCGACCTTTATGTGCGGAAAAACTTTATTATGTGATTCACTCAACTGAAATTAGTAATAAATTTTTCTCATTCTTGTATAATTAGAAGCTGGGTCTAACTTATATCCACGGGCAGTTTTTTTTACACTATTAGTGCAATTTTATCTGCCATGGTAGGATACTTGCTCTATTTTTCAAAGTCATGACTTCGATCCACTCATTATGAATAATTTCATGTAACTTTTTTAACTGACCGGATAGTGTAAAATTATTTATACATTTTTGGTGTATAAAAATTAAGCTCTAAGAAGCAACGTAGATAGTTTAGTCACGTGAATGTCGATTTTAGTATGAAGTAGACCTGGGATTTTTAAAAAAAAAATCTTTTTGTGGAATAATAGATATTTGGCAATATCATTCTTTTATATTTATTTTTTCTTTTAAAGAAGGAAGTTAAACTCATTATTTTAAATTCTGTCTGAATTACAGGTTCCAAGCTATGATTTGAAGAATTGCATGGATCGACATGAGAGGATGTCGAATTTATGATTTATTTAATTTCTCTCCCTCCAAACTGTATTTTAGTTTGTGTATTGCTACTATTGTTTACTTTTGGCATTACTGAATTGCAATTCATTAATGAAATTATTTCAGTGTATTGTTTCAATCTCATTTGTTGCAAATAAGTGTGACGAACCAAGTATTAGAGTATTTATCTGTAACTGGTATCTTTAATTTTTGTATAATTTTAGTTTATTGCAATCATTTGTTGGTATGTTTTTTGGAGCAATTATATGGAGATATTGCTTACAGAGTTGTTAAAAGCGTGATGACTCAAACATTAATCGGATGCTATCATATGAGAAGGTTTTAACATGTAACTCAAACATATACAAATTATAACCAAAAGGGTTTAAAATGATTATAGTTAGAGTTTCGCTTGTCTTTTCATTTCTCTCTTTTTATAAAAGAATGAACATTTATATCATCAAGTGAATCACAACACGTCATGTCGTTAAGCATAAAATGAGAATGCTAAATAGTATTAAAAAATTCCGCTTCTTTCGAAGGAGGTGAAGAAAGAGAAGACAAGCAAATAGTGAAAAGAAGTATCTGCTCACTCTTTAGAGTCGGACCTAGTTGATTGACATCAGAAGCAATATCCTGATCTAACAACTGCCTGAATTGAAAGTACGTTCACTCAAAAAAAAAAAAAAAAAAAAAAAAAAGGTCATTGTATTAGAATTGTTTAAAAAGAAAATGTGAGTCACATAAAATGAGACTGATAAGAGTATTAAAATAGGTGAGATATTTAAATGTCGACAGTAAGATCTGAAAATTGTAACTTTGGATGTAGATATCAAACAAAGAAAAAATTGACAAGATAAATACATAGGACCATTTAGTTTTGGACATACTCTTGACTGAACAAAACAATCTTGTCCATATAACGTTCCCAACAGGACAGAATGACTAGATAAAACTAGGTTGGCATCATGATATCCAATAATTTTGGGGGGAAAAAGTTATAAAAGAAATATCACTTTAAATTTATGACCCTACAAGACCTCGAGGGGTATGGAAAGTTTAAAAATTAATACTCCCTCTGTTTCAATTTATGTGAATCTCTTTTCTTTTTAATCCGTGTCAAAATGAATGACCTCTTTTATAATTTGGAAACAAATTCACTTTATGAAATGATTTACATCCAGACAAATATTCAAGACTTATTTTGAACCACAAGTTTCAAAAGTCTTCACTCTTTCTTAAATGTCGTGCTCAGTCAAATGGGTTCACATGAACTGAAACGGAGAGGGTAGTAGGAAATCAGTACAAAAACCTAAGGGAGACTGGGAGAGTAATCAAATTTTCGGGCTAAATATTTTGCATATCACCTTACTTTTATTTACAAGTAACCAGAATATGAAATAACTCCGTCTCAATTTAAATTTCTTTTAATTATTATGTTGTTGTTACTGTTGGAAATTGTAAAAAAAATTACACTATTTGGTCACCTTTAAAATAATAAAATGTAATTATTCATAATAAATTAATTTTTAACTTATAATAAGTCAATTGTAACATTTTACACCACCAAATTAAAAGTTGTGGTGGGTTGGTAAATAACCCTTCTATCTTTAACCAGGCTCTCAGTTGAGCCATGTGAATGAAATAGAGTTTGATCGAAAGCGCTTTACTCCCAAAATGAAATTTTCTGGGGTGATTCTAGACTAATTAAGCCCAAACAGGTGCCAAACACTAGATGATAACCCAAAAAAAGTTATCCTTTACAGCTATTAAATAGCATTAATTTCACTATGTAAAAGATTGTTAATACTATAAGTGGATACAAGATAATTAATTCTCATGATATATAACACCCCTACTAACAAGGGAAAATTTAATATAAAAAAAAAAAACATATTTGACTAAAGCCATTTACTTAGGGCCTATCATGATATTCTCAAACAAGAAAATGGGAATTCATGAGGGGGATATTTTAAAAAAAGTTTGTCAAAATAGTTTACATGATTCCCTTTCTGTGAAAGAGAAAGGGAATCAAAGTATACAAAGAAAAATGTCTGGGCTTATTGGAGAAGTGGGGGAAAACATATTTTGGGGTGCGGCCCTTTTCACCAAGTCCTAGGGGCACATGAACTTTGTTTGTTCTTGCTCCCTTGTAATTTGTATATCATATCATCCCTTGATGGGAAAAAGAAAACAGAAACCATTTCTTTTTGGAAAAAAGAACTATAATAAGTAAAAAATTATTATTTTGAGTGAAATGGACCTGATAGTGTTTTGGTGTCTATTTTGCTATGTGACTATGCCTCACATTTTTTTTAATTGACATAGTCACTTTATGTGGATAACTCCAACTTGGTCACCGGTAAGTGTGGTGAATGATACAGATTTATTTACTCTTTAATCAAAGGTTTCAAATTAAATTTTGAGAACGAAGAATATTTCGGTAGAAAATCTCGTTGGAAAGCTGAAATTAGCTCAAAAAAAAATAAATGAAACCCTCAACCATAAAATCATATGTTTCATTGTCAACATTACAAACTCTTATATGTACCTCTTTAATGGCAATAGTTCATTCTAATTCTGTAGGCAAATCGCCTTCCTTGTATAGAAGAGAAACTTCGAATTTTTAGCTAGTTTGTACTTCCTTATATAGTAGGCCCTTGGGGTATTCTATTTGCTCATATTCCTCTGATTAGAACACTTGGATAACCAGTTTGGTGATAGAATAACACCTGCTAAACATTTAAGTCTCAGTTCATAAAAACACTTGTTCTCATTTAGTATGTGCTTTAGATTTGGAACATCCAATAGTACTACCTGAAAAGTTAGAGAAAGATCAAGATCCTCAAAAGAAGGTAGAGAAATATTGAGAAACTAATAAGAGCAATGCAGTGCATGAATCATCCTACGTTCATGCAAGATACAAAAAGAATTGGACCCCAAGGGGATATGATGTAGGCAACATATTCCGACGCAAGTATCAGCTATTTATTTCACAACTTGAATCCATAATCTACATGTCACACACGACTTTACCATTGCTTCAAGGCCCCTTTAGTTATTGAAATACTACATTAAAAAATATGAGACGAGCCTAAATGAAACGATATAAGCAGTAAGAATTCAAATGGCAGTCTCCAACAATTGAGACATAGTTATTGTAAAAGCATAACACCTTCTGACGCAAGTGAAAAATGCAGTTAACATAACCATCTATTTGACAAAAAAACATTAAACTGAAAAAGTAAGCAACAACATGAAATAAATGGAAAAGAGAAGATCAAGCGAAGCCTTGAAAAGAAGTTAAAATGAAAATAGAAGAATGAAACAAAACACCAATATCCTTCTTAAGGAGTTGATTATAGTGTCCTACAAAATCATCCTCAGCCTAATGCAAATTAGAATAACTCTTTAGGCAACAAAAAGACAATTGACAAGTAGAAATAAATAAGAAAATTAACTCCATAATATTAAGCAGCACAACTATATCAACATATATTCATATCATGCACAAGATTAAAACTACTTTCATGCATTCAAACATCAACGAGAAAAGACATCGAAAACGGCGACTAAACTCTCCAATAAGCCTCTCGTGTTACCAAATTATGATACAAGAAACTCAACTCTCGGACGACACAAAGGAGATAAATGTTAGAACAGTCTAAAAAGAAAACAGAAATCAGCTACAAAGTCTATATTCTAGACAGGTATTTAACACATCATAGAAGAACCTAAATCGGGACTTCCATTTTTATTGGTGCATGTAAAGAAGTATTTACAGATGCATTCTGAAGCCAATCCTTCGCGCAAATGAGGGCCTCAACAGTCTCGGGTCGCAAAGAACACCTGTAACGATCCATCTCTTTCCCCACCGTGCTAAATACAGAGTCGGCTGTAACGGTAGAAACCGGAACTGACAAGATATCACGAGCCATTTTCGACAGAGTCGGGTACTTCATCCTGTTAAGCTTCCACCAACCCACCACATCAAACTCGTGAACACGAGGCAACAAGGACTCTTCCAAATATTGATCAAGTTCTGACCTTGACTGCTGGCTTGTCGTCTCCATAATATAAGCATCAAAATCTGTAAGTCCGGCCTCCCCGGCCCCGCCATTCTCCTGCTTCAAAACTCCACCGTTTACCTCTTCGGCATAAGTTGGAGTCAGAGGTAGAGGAAGTGCCACATATTCAAGGAAGAGCTCGTGGATTCCTTCTTCGACAATCTTCACATAGGTGGCAGCTTCTTCACCGTATATTTTCGTGAAGCTGAATTCGACGAGCTTCATTTTGAAGCGTGGGTCCATTACTACGGCGATAGCTAATATTAGACAACAACTCTTCCAGTATTTATCAAACTCCTCTTGCATTGTTTTAGTAAGGCTGCTGATGGATGGATCTTCGTTTGCTGCAGCACGAGCCAGTTCCAATTGAATCTTCCACGCTTCGTGGAAGAACGTGTTGGTTGTTGGAATTGTTGGTGCAGTCAGAAGATTGGCTGTGTCGAATAGGATTTTCAAGTAATTACACAGAACCTCAACTTGCTTCCAATCTTCCATTGACGGGGCGTCCTTGTAATCAGGATCGGATGTATCCAAGCATGAAAATACTTCCTTCAACTCTGATGCAGCCAACAACATCTCGTAAGTCGTGTTCCATTGAGTTTGGTCATCGAGTGCCAAAGTCTTTGTGCTCGGTACCTGAAGCTGCTGTTTGAGCTCGATAAACTTTTCCTCATGAGATTCCGATGTTTTCACGTACTTCACGCTATCTCTTATTTTCTTAACAGTTCCATGCAAAAACTTAAATGCACCTTGAGCAATGCTGCTTAAAGTTCGAGCAAGACAACTTGCTACCAACAACTGACCATTGAGCACAAGAGGGTTCTTCACAGATAGTAAAGCTCTAAGATTATCAACAGCTGAATCACCCAACAGTTGATTAATAGTGACAGAAAATAACTTCCCTTCCATGCTCCAGTCAGAAAGGCAAGCAGCAACAGCATGGCTAAAAGCCGTGTCGGAATCTGGATATGGTTCCATGATGATATTGAGTATTTTCCTGTGAATTTTCCAGTCACTGTCAATATACTGCCCAGTTATGAACACGTAGCCCACGGTGTAGCAGGAGGACCACATATCTAGGGTTAAGCAGATTCGTCCAGGCACTCCTTCAATCACCTTCTGAATGGCTTGTTTCTCTCTAAGATAAGTTGCAACACAATCTCCTTGCACAGTGTTGAAGCTCACCATATCGAAACGAGGTTGAAGATTCTGGACAAAAGCAAGAAAGCCTGAATGCTCAACCATGTGAAGGGGATAGTCGTGCATGATGATCATCCTAGAGATCTCCTGGCGGCACCGGTCGGGATCAAAAGCAAGGTAAGGAGCAGAAGCAGTCCGATAACGTCGTTTTGGTGGATCAGTACTACCACCATATCCACTCACCTTGGAAGGTGTACTATACGGGCTCAATTGATTATTATTCTGTTGGTTCCGTAGGACTACTGGACAGGTTCCTTTGGCGATATGGCGCTTCAGGTGACTAGTGCCAGCTACTTTTGAACCTGTACTGTATGCAAATGATTGCTTGCACTGCTTACATTGTGCCCTTCTAGTTCCACCACCCATATTTTCAATGGTGAAGTGTTCCCAAACTATTGACTTCTTTTTCCTACGCTTGCTCGGTTGTGTTTCTAGATTGTTTGGAGGTGTTTCTATATAGTTGGGTTGTGGCTCTGCAAGGACCATCTCGTTTAGCGGGATCAGCTCATCGTCCGGAACCATTTCATTGCTGGGGACTATCTCATTACCATGCACCAAATGATGTTCATGTGCCATCTCATGTTCCGGCACCATCTCATGATGATGTTCATGTGTCATCTCATGTTCTGGCACCATCTCGTGATTATGTTCATGCATCATCTCATGTTCCGGAACCATCTCGTGATTATGTTCATGTGTCATCTCATGTTCCGGCACCATCTCATGATTATGTTCATGTATCATCTCATTTTCCGGCACCATCTCATGACTCTGTTCATGTGTCATCTCATTTTCCGGCACCATCTCATGACCCTGTTCATGTGTCATCTCATTTTCCGGCACCATCTCATGACTGTGCTCATGTATCATCTCACTTTTCGGCACTGTCTCATGATTCTCAGTGGGAGTAGCTGGGGTTTCTGGGGTCGCCATCAATGTCCTGAAGCTCAAGGCTGCGGGAAGCAAGACACTTTATCAATTATCTGTATAATATAATGATAAAGAAAATGAGAAAGAAAAAGAAAAACATATGTATCGTAAACTGAAGAAAAAAGAGGTATGAATAGATAAAAACATCCCTGAAAGTAGCACCATATGTGTGTGTGTTTGTGTTCATTTTTTGTGATAAGTCTCAGGAAACTAAGATTCTTTTGTGTAAAAAAAAATCACTATGAATTAGCTTTCTTCCTCTATATTCTCTCTCCCTCCTCCGCTCTGTAAACTAGTGTCTATTTGATATTTTCCCTACGGCTCGACGTATTCAATCTCTGATAAGTCTAAACACACAACTCATTCACTGCTCAGTCTGTAGTAGAGAAAGCACTCCTTCGGTATCAGTCCAACCTCTTTCCCAGAAAAAAAAAGAAATGGCTACAGCAACATTAACATTTCTTCGAAGGGCTTAGGTCCAAAAGAAATGTTAATGTTGCGCCTTTGCTCCATAAAGACGAATAACAGTGGGTCCGTGGACTTGTCGTAAAGCTGAAAAGTATATATGACATAAACTTTCTTTTAAACTTCTTCTGGATGACGGCAGAGCTGTACATAGTATTTTAAACTTAAAAAGCGTTTGGACATGAGTTGATTGATAGTTGAAAAAAGGTTTCGATGTTAAGTTGACAAAATGATATTTAAAAGTTGTATTTGGACATGAAAAAATAGTTGAAGTATTGTGAGCTGAACTTGAATCTGTTTTTCAAACTTCAAATTCCATATTTCAAGTTTGAAGTTCAAATAGTGGGCCAGTTTGATAAGCAAAATGCTTATTTAAATAATCTCCATATACTATTTCAAACTTTTGAAACAAAATCGACGGAGAAACAACTCCTTATTATTCACTCTATGGACCAATAGAACCGGCGGCCCAACAGCTTTATCCAACATAATACATGAAATTAGTTCCTCAGAGCTGAACAATCCAGCCCTTGGTGCATCTTGGAAGGCCCGGCGTTACCTCCAGTAACACCGGCCCGCCCCGAATTCACAGCTGACCCGAAGTTCAATAATAATAATAGTCCTCCTAAGGCAACAAGGAGTAAGTTCCTCAGAGCTGAAAAATCCATGCCTTGATGCTTCTCGGAAGGCAAGGAGTAACCTCCACCAACACCAGCACGGCCCGAATTCACAGCTGACCCAAAGCTCAATAATAATAATAATAATAATAATAATAATAATAATAATAGTCCTCCTAAGGCAATAAGGAGTTAGTTCCTCAGAGCTGAATAATTCAGCCCTTGGTGCTTTTTAAAAGGCCTTGTGTAACCTCCTCCAACACGGCCCGGCCCGAATTCACACCTGACCAAACTTCAATTAATAATAGTCCTCCTAAGGCAACAAAAAGTTGGTTCCTCAGAGCTGCACAACCCAGCCCTTGGTGCATCTTGGCAGGCCCTGTGTGACCTCAATCAACACCGGCCCGAATTCACGGCTGACCCAAAGTTCAATAATAATAATAGCCCCCCTAAGGCAACAAGGAGTTAGTTCCTCAGAGCTGAAAAATCCAGGCCTTGGTCTTCTTGGAAGGCCCGGTGTAACCTCCACCAACACCAGACCAGCCCGGCCCGAATTCACAGCTGACCCTAAGTGGGTCATTTGCACGATTGCCCTTCAAAGGCATTGGTGTTTAATTTTTTTCCCCTCAAATTGCTGGTCTTTAATTTTTGCCCTTCGCCTAACACCCCAAACTCCATCTCAGCCAAAAAAAAGATCGCAAGGGGGAGGTTTGTCGAAAAAGTCACGTGAGTGTCACATGGGTTTAGCACCGTTACTTTTTAAACGGGTTCTATTAGGGGAACCAAAAGTGTCCCACTTTAGCATAAATATGCTTAGCATTATATTTGAGGGACCAAAATGAACCTACTCCCATAGATAAGGAATCAAATATGCTCAGGGTAATATTTGAGGGACCAAAATGACCCTATTCCCATAGATAAGGGACAATTTTAACCCAAAACTCGGTTTTTAGGGAAGGGCAAAATTAAAGACCAGTGCCTTTGAAGGGCAATCCGCATCAAAAAATGACCCACAGTTTAATAAGATAGGTCCTCCTAAAAGTAACAAGGAGGATAGTATATTCTATTGCAAAGAAAGTCAGGGTTAAAATGGACATTTCACAACACATGGGCTAACAACAAGTTAGAAACAACTACTTACTAAAATCTGACTCAGAAAATGGATCAAACATGGGCTTCTAGATAAAATCTAAACAAAGCCCACATCAAAATCCTCTTTTTTTACTAACAAAAAATGGATCTATAACACTGCCCAGAAGAAAAAAAAATCACCAAAAATTTCAAGAATCATTTCACAAACGGCCTAAATTTCATTAAACATGCAACTTCAAGCCCACAACAAAAAAAAAAAACAAGATATATATATATATATATATATATATATATATATATATATAGATATCCTAACTTTGTTTATAACATATCAGCAGATATTTTAATTAAGCCTGAGAAACTTCAAATAACAAATACAGATATTAAAAAACAAAAATCTAACAACACAGCTTTAAAACAAGGAATCAGCATAGCTAAACAGTATCTAGCTACGGATTAGTGACGGATTATTAGAAAATTCAATTAGCTACGAGTTATTTAGCGACGAATTAGCTAGGGAATATCGACAAATTCCGTAGCTAATTTCATGTTTTCTAGTATATACAGTATCTAGCACACATTTACACAAAAAAAAAATATAAACAAAAGCTAACACAAATATAATCATTTCATAGATTCAAGAAAACAATCTTCATAGTAACACAATAACAAAATATCCAAAAACATAAAAATAAATCAAATCTTAATTGAACAAAAGGAAACTCATAAAGAAATTAAAAAAGGATACTATACCTGTTGAAACAAAATTGAATTTTGAGCAAACCTAAGTACCAAAATTGAATCTTGAGTAAAACCCAAGTACCAAAATTGAATTTTGAGTAAAACCCAAGTACCAAGATTCAATTTTGAGCAAAAACCCAAGTACAAAAATAAAGCAATAAAAAATAAATCAAATCTAAATTTAACATAAAAGGAAAATAAGGGAAAAAAATTAAAAAGAAATTACTATACCTGTTGAAATAAAATTGAATTTTGAGCAATACCCAAGTACTAAAAATTCAATTTTGAGCAAAACCCAAGTACTAAAATTGAATTTTGATCAAACCCCAAGTACCAAAATTGAATTTTGAGCAAAACCCAAGTACCAATTTTGAAACCGGTGAGTTTTTTTCAAGAACCGGTAGTGAAGCAGATCTAGGGTTTGGGCCGTAGCAAGAAGAGGAGAGAGAAAGTTAGAGAGAGAATTGGGCTTTGAACCCGGAAATAAAAACCAAACTGGACTTATTGTTATGATATTTTTTGGGGTAGATTGGTTATTAGTGAAAGGTTCAATTGACGAAAAAAAAAGATTTAAATTGTGTAATTGGATATGGACTTGATATGTGAAAATTGAAGGTGTATTAGTGTGTGTGTTTTTTTTTTGGGTTAGATTTTTAACATACCCTTTTTGGTGAAGTTGGCTTTGATGTGTCATGTGTGGTGTGATGGACCATAGCCCACTTTTTTATGGTATTTTTTGGTTGGTTAGTATAAGCTAGGGGGGTGGACTCTTTGTTATGATATTTTTGGGGTTTTTTTGGGGATTGGTTATTAGTGATAAGGTTCTATTGACAAAAAAACATTAAATTGTGTAATTGGATATGGACTTGATGTGTGAAAATTTAAGGTGTGTTAGTATGTGTTTTACATATACCCTTATTTGGTAAAGTTGGCTTGATGTGTCATGTGTGGTGTGATGGACCATAGCCCACTTTTTATGGTATTTTTTGTTTGGTTAGTGTGTGTTAATTAATCTTTTTTTTTAAATACCCTTTTTGGTAAAGTTTATTTTTTCATTCTTTCTGTGTTATATGTGTGATGGACCATAGTCAAATTACCTATTTTTGTCTATGGTATTTTTAAGGGATGTGCAAATAGCTAAGTGGACTCTTTTTTTTTATCCGGATGGAGTATTAGTCAGGGGGGTGGACTCTTTGTTATGATATTTTTTGGGGGTCTATTGGGGATTGGTTATTAGTGATAAGGTTCTATTGACAAAAAACATTAAATTGGACTTTTTTTAAAGGTCCATTTATTGTTTTTTCAATGTGTGAAAATTGAAAGTGTGTTTTACCCCTTTTCGGTCAAGTTGGCTTGATGTGTGACTTATATGGACCATAGCCCAATTTTATGGTATTTTGGTTGGTTGATGTGTCATGTGTGTGGTGTGATGGACTTTATAGCCCATTTTTCAAATCTTTATTTTTTGTTCCCATGTTTGTGTTGACCTCCGATCAAATTTAAAAAAAAAAAAAAGAAAGTTTAAATTTATTTACCTTTTTTTGAAGTTGTTAAAAAAGCATGCCTTATGGAGATTTTGACATAAGTATCTTGTTAATTAATGATAATTTTCATTTTTTATCATAAAAAGTTTCCCTATTAAGTTGCATATATGATCAACTGCGACTTACCAAACTTATCGCTTATTTAATTATAGACAAACTTTGCTCTTTAAGCATATATATGTATTTTAGTCAAATATACCTATTTTACAACCAAATGTCCATCTGATACAAATTCACACTTTGGTCAACAAGGTAGATTTTTGATAGACTTCAGAATATTTTCCCATCTTACAATGCGCACCCAAGAAATATTTTCCCATCTTTATCTTTTTTTTATCACAAAAGTTGCGGGGAGTATTAGAATAGGGGGCGGACGGATCTCTTTGTTATGATATGCTAGCCGGCATTTTTGGAGAGAGGTCTATTGGGGATTACAGAGGTTATTCACATCCAAGCGCAGGAACAACTTCAAATAGAGAGGTTCTATTAGTGCTAAAAAAACGTTGTTTTTTTAATGTAATAGTTGCTCTAGTTTGACTTATACAAGTTAGTGAGTAGGAATTTTACCATTTGAATTGTTTTTTCAATGAATAAATAGACTTTCAACCAAAAAAGTTTGCCTTATAAGGAAGTTTAAATTTTATATGTCCCCTGACTTTTAGTTATGTTTAACTAAAAGTTGGACTTTACCTTGATGTGTGACTTTTAGTTATGGACCATCGCCCAATTCTTATGGATATTTTAGGTTGCGAAATTATTTTTTTATTTTATGCTTAGCTGGGGTTCGAACCTTAATTTCACGTATTCGCTCAGATAGACCACCCCAAACGGGTGCAAAAAAATCAGTGTAGATAGGGGGTGGGTTGGGTGGTTGGTGTGTAGCCCACTGAAATTTTGTTATGATATTTTTGAGGTCTTTGGAGATTGGTTATTAGTGATAAGGTTCATTGACAAAAAAAAAAAATTGCAATATGGACTTTTCCTAAAGGTCCATTTATGTGTGAAAATTGAAGGTGTGTTAGTGTGTGTGTTTTGGGGTTAATTTTTAGCATATACCCTTTTTGGTCCAGTTGGCTTGATAGCCCACTTTTTATGGTGTTTTTGACGAAAAAAAGGGATAGCAATACCAAAAATATTAGTAAATTGTATATGGATATGGACTTTTAATTTTTTAGGTCCATTTATTGTTTTTTCAATGAGTGAAAATTGAAGTTGTACAGTGTGTGTGTGTTTTGAGTTAAATTTTACACACCCTTTTTGGTGACGTTGGCTTGATGACCATAGCCCACTTTTTATGGTATTTTTGGTTGGTTTAGTGTAGCTAGCGGGGTGGGTGGGTGAGTGTAGCCCACTGGAATTATGTGTCGATTGTTACGTATATATACGTATTGCGGCTTAAATATTGGAAAGCATGTTCGTTTCTTATTTACAAAACATAACGATATATTACAAAACATGACGGATTTTCATATATTTTTCGTTTTTTTATTTTTTTCAAGTAAAATATATATATTTTTTATAAAAAATATAATTTTTATATATATTTTTTTAAATATTAATTTTTTTTTTGCTCAACGGCTTAAAAAAGGGATGACAATACACAATGTATGAAAGTTGTATGAAATGTGATGTGTGAATAAAATTTTAATATAATTTTCATATACAAAAATTTTGAAATAAAAACTCTAAGCCTTGAATATTGTATGAAAATTGTTACAATGTTGTTGTAGTTGTATTATTTTTAAACCTAATATGAAATTTATATACAAACAATGTGAATGAAATTCTAAGTCTTGAGAAGATATACACACATTTCATACTAAAACGCATTAAATTTTAAGCATAATGTTTACTTCTTTAAGATATACACATTTCATACACAAAATTTGAGCGATTATTTTAAGTGTGTGAATGTTGTATCAAAGTTATATCTGTTGTTGTAGTTGTATTAATTTTACGTAAATCTAACATGAACTTTGGAAAATGTGAGGAAATTTTAAGACATGAGCAAGATACAAATTTCATATTGTTTTCATGTTGGCCGAATTTTTTGCTTCGAACGAGATATACACATTTCATACATTTTTCATACACTAAATTTTGAGCAAACTTTTTTGGACGGGGGGGAGATATACACATTTCATACAACTTTTACATAAGTTTTTGAGCAAAAAAAAATATTAATTTAAAAAAAATAAAAAAAAATTTAAAAAAATTTTTTTAAAAAATAAAAAAATATTTTTTTAAAAAATGATTTTTAAAAAATAAAAAAATAATTTAAAAATAATTTTTTTTTTTTAAAATATAAAGCATGTTTTGTATAGGATTTGTAATGTTATGTTTTGTAAATATAAAACTATCTTTCGTAAATATTTGGTCTTTAGATGTATATATATATAGTACCCATTTTGTTTTATAAAAAATTGGAATTGGAGGAATGGGGTTCTTTCTTTTAGGAGAATTTTGATATTTAGCCCATTATAGTGGGGGTAAAGTTTCAATTTTGAAACAAAAGGGATGACAAACACAAGATTAACCATTGAACCCAAAAAACCAAACTGGACTCTTTGTTATGATATTTTTTGGGGTCAATTGGGGATTGATTATTTAGTGATAAGGTTCAATTGACAAAAAACATTAAATTGTAATATGGACTTTTTTTAAGGTCCATTTAATGTGTGAAAATTGAAGGTGTGTTAGTGTGCGTGTTTTTGGGGTTATGCTACACACCCTTTTTGGTAAAGTTGGCTTGATGTGTCATGTGTGGTGTGATGGACCACAGCCCACTTTTTATGGTATTTTTGATGATTTTTTACGCGTTATTTTTCTAATACATAATCCAAGTGGTAATAAGCTAACCTTATTTTAATTCTAATAATAACTAAATACTTTTCTAATTTAACTATTATAGCTACACAGTAATTTTTGAATTACCATTTCACAAATACACCTAAAAATTAGCACCTCCAATCCCATATCCCTTTTAAAGAATTAATATTAATCACTTAATATACATTACAAATCTCTCTCTCCTTTTTCATAACTTACCATGATGTGAAGCAAAAATTTCACTTCCATTCTCACTGTCGAAGATTCGTCGTATTTTTTTTTTTTTCAAAAAAAAGGAAAAAAAAGTTCTTAAAAATCCACGTTCTATCCCATCTCCTTTGTTTAAAATTTTCGCTATTTGTGTTATTATTCTTCCACAAAATCAACTTAGTGGAAGTGATTTTTAAAGTCCATGGTTATTGTACAGAGAAGGGAGAGAGAGAAAGTTTTTTAGGTTTTTGAGAAGACGAAAAATATATTTTTGTGTATGTTAATGATATAACTACGATTGTTATTTGTGGTTGGTGGTGTATTTTTGTAAGTTTTTCTATATATTTGTGTATGTGTGTTCAAATTAATTAGGTTAGGAGTTTTAAATACAATTGTATGCAAATACATGGTGTTTCTATATATTTATGTATTTTTTGTTCAAATTAATCCCATCAAATAAAAATTTATCTTGTTATTCACACAAATATATGAGATTTAATTTAAAATACATGGGGTTTGATTGAAAACTTCAAATACATTAGTTATGCTATTAAATACATGGGTAAATAAAAAACGAAATCAATATTGAAAACTTCAAATACATTATCACTAAATACATGAGTGATGCAAATTGTTACTCACACAAATACATGATATTTAATATAAAATACATGGAGTTTGATTGAAAACGTCAAATACATTAGTTATGCTATCAAACACTGGAAATAAAAACGAAATCAATATTGAAAACTTCAAATACACATTGATTGATCGTGTTTGTTTTGTCAATCTATTTTTGAGTGTTGAAGATTTAATTTGAAATTTGAATTTTTACGTTTGAATGTTAAAATGCATGGAAAGATAAATGTGAGACGAATATTACGTACATTTTTGCTTATTAAAAAATATCTTAATTTCTCATTTAATACCACCGTACTTTAAAAATAAGGAGCATGTTCCTTTTTTTTACCACATGCTCATGTATTTGCCGGCAACAAATACATGCGGAAAACATACACAAATTAAGATTGTTCGAATGGTAATATTAAAATTGAAAACTATGGTAGGATTCACAATAAGGTACTCATTTGAGAAATTTTACCATTTTTGATTGGCTAATGTTTCTAGCTGTGGGGTTTTTGCTTATTGGTCACTAGTGATTAGGTTCATTTTGACAAAAATGAGAGGATCATTCGCACAAATGCTGGGGGGATGGTCTTTAATTCTTGTCCCTCGTATCTTTGGTCTTTAATTTATATCCTTCGGCACTTAAGTAACACAAAAATGGCCAAATATATTCTTGACATTTCGAGTTCGAACCTAAACAAAGTAGAAAAACTAATTTTACAAGGCAGGATTTTCATAGAAACTATGCATATTCGTACAAAGTTATGTCTTAAGACATAATTATGTCGTACGCGTTTTCTGGCATAGTTTGTATTATAACTTAATTTCTAGAAAATTATGCCGGACAAGACATAGTTTCTATGTAACTACATAGAAACTATGCCTCAAAGCATAATTTTGCCCCGAATAGGGATAGTTTTTATGAAATCATTGCCTTGCACGATTTTTTTTTTTTTTTTTTTTAACTCAATTTAAAAAAATCTTTGGTTCCAAAGCAAAATAATAAAGAGGCCCACAAATTTTCGAAACGAAAGATAACAAAACTTAAAACATGGCATTTTGAGGGACAAAACTTAAACCAGTCCATATGAAGGACAATCCACGCAATTTTTTTGCAAATTAAAAGATACCAATACCAAAATTATTAATTTGTAATTGGATATGGACTTTTATTTTTTTAAAGTCCATTTATTGTATGGGATTTCAATGTATGAAAATTGAAGGTTTGTTAGTGTGTGTTTTTTGGGTTAACAAAACATAACCCTTTCGGTCAAGTTGGCTTGATGTGTGTTTTACATTGGTGTGATGAACCGTAGCCCACTTTTTATGGTATTTTTGGATGGTTTAGAATAGCTAGTGGGTGGCGGGTGGCGGGTGGGGTGTAGCCCACTAGAATTTTGTGCGGACTTAGTTTATTATGGGGTCTACATTGTGGCTAAAATTAGAATCGGAGGAATGGGGTTCTTTCTTTAAGGATTATTTTGGTAGTGTTGAAACAAAAGGGATGACATCTTAATCAAGATCCAATCTTCGATAATGTTGAAATTGATCCAAAGAAGCAATAACCTACACAAAAGAAATTATGTTTGTCGGGAGGCGGAGGCAGATCTATAATTTTGAGTGTATGAGTTTTGAATTCTAGAAAAAACAGTTTAATATGTTCTAAATAGATTATTTATACATATTTTATCAATTTCTTAACACAAACTAAATTTTGTCGAACTCATAGCTAGAACCCTAGCTCCACACCTATCGGGAGCGAACTATGAGAATTATGGCTCTTGGACACTTTGATTGCTTAGGGTAATCTGCCTAGGCTATATTAACGATTAACATGGTTCTAGATTTTAAATCCTTGCAAAAATGATCCAAAGGTAACTAGGCAACAAAACATATCTAGAGTGAATTTGGTGAGTCCAACTCAGCCCATTCCTCGAGTCGTGCATAGGCAATTCATTGACCTTCGAATTTTGAATACTTTTTTCTGATTATGCATAGGCAATTACCACATATTAAATAAAATTGAAAGCTTAATTGGAAACAAAGAAAAAAAAAAAAAAGTAACCTATCGTACACGACTCTATAAAAACTATGTTTAAGTTATCTTCACGTGGATAATGATGTGGAAAATATTTTCTTTGTTGGGCAAGTAAACTTTGTTACTTATTTATTTTACTTTGTTTCCCTTAGTTTGCTATATATGTACTATTCATTTATCTTTTTTGTCCCTTGATTTTATTGGAGAAAACTCTTCATCTTTCATTGATTCAAACTCAGTCTCCGTTAGCAACAAGAAGAAGAAAAAGATTGAGCGTAGAGATGAAGAAAACAAATCCAAGGAAAAGGAAAACATTTCTATCTCAAACACTTCGGAGAAACTCAAATATCGTTTATTTTTGTCCATGTGCGGCGTGGCAAAATTACATGGCTTAATCAAAGATGTTGATCATTTAATACCCACCATTGGATTGCCTATGATAGTTGTACATAGAGAAAGGCATCAGAACTTTCCTCGCACATGACTAGCACATTGGAGAATAATTAGTTGTTAGGATTTGTTATACATAGTGCAATAATAATAGGACAAGTGTACATCAGCATTTTTCTTTTCTATTTATTTATGCACAGAATACATATATATATATATATATATATATATATATATATATATATATATATATACACACACATGATTGAGTATCATCAGAAAAATTTCCAAATCATTTCTTATTCGATCAAACATGGTATCATGTTCCCGTTTTCAAATATAAGTTACTCTCTGTTCATAAGTTATGTTGTCAAATCAATTGTGATGTGAAATTTACTTCTAGTGACTGTGTCACACCCCAAAACCCACCCTAGACGTGACCGGCATCCGACATCATGAACAACATCGGATGAACCTAAACGGCACAATAATAACACTTGAACCCGCCAGGTTCAATATTCGCCTCCAACAGTTTATAAAATAAATGTAACAATTCATGAATATACGAATTAGATCAGCGGAAGTCTTTATAATTTAAATAGTTCAACCAAAACATGATAGCGTGCCCAAAAGAGTTACACAACAACTCTTCTTCTACCCACATTCAAATGTATACTAAGGAGCTTAGAAATAAGGAATAAATGTCTAACCTTACCCGGACGCGGCCGGAAACTAATATAAATAAAGGAAATTAAATAAATAGGGTATCCCATGAATGAAGGTGTGGGCTCACCAAATCAGCAGCAATAGCAATTCCTTTCTAAACGCCCAGAGTATCAACAACCTGCTCTTCTCCGTTACCTAACATACCATCAAAGACAACAATAATATGTCTGAGTACATCGTACTCAGTGAGTGCCTCGGGGACAATAAGTAATATGAAAATAAATTATAGTAAAACATAAAGAAATCAGTCCTGAAAAGATAGTATAAAAACAGTCATTCCACTTTGTGATTCTCAATATCATTTATTAAACAGTTTACAAAGCCATTTCATAATCCCAGTTTCAACTATGCCCTAAGTCAATCAGGCATAAATACCAGTTCCATAATAAAGATGGATATCACAATCGTCCATATAGGCCCAACTTAATATCAACAACACTGCGCAATACACGAGAATATGGATTCACGCCCCGTGGCTACTCTTGTTCCTCCCGAATAGTAAGGCCATTAATACACCCCGTGTAGCGAACAAGTTGGCCACTCTTTCCCAGAACGGCAAGGCAATTAATACACTAGGATCCATAGTGGCTACTCTTCCTCCCGAATAACAAGGCAAACACAACAATAAAGTCCATGGCGTAGAAGCCGATTCACAACTTGTCTCAAAGTAGTCACACCATCAATAACATTAAAGTTCATTATGCCATATCGAAAGAATAAGTCATTCCAATCAATGTTTTGAAAACGTACAACTTCTTTACAAAGATTTCCATGTCTCAATTCATCAATTAGAATGTCATTACCAACTCTTAACTAGCATTGCTAAGCATCTCTCATGAGAGGAAAACATTCATAATATCTTATACATATATGGGTTTGTTACAATCTAGGTTTAATGTGGGTTTGTCCCCTCACACACATTAACCACCATTTAGACATGAATTACGAGTTCAAGAAACATGAAAGGATTACTTTTCCTTCCATTCATTAAAGAATCTTGAATAAAATTTATACTTCCAACAATAGTTTCAAAAAGTGGTTTTCATTCAAAATAAGTTTTTAAAAGAGAGACATACCTTAATTTGTTAAACAAGGTTTAATAATTCACTTTTCTTAATCTAAGAACACCCAAACCCTAGCTTGAATCACTTTGGAAAGAATTATGTTGCAAACCCTAGGTTTTGGTCACAAGAATCATGTTAGGAATCATGGGTTTGATGTTAGAATGAATTAGTAATGTTAAGGATGTCCTTACCTTTTGATTTGAAGACTTGGAGGAATGATTTTCGTCCTTAGGGTTGTTTAGAAAGTGGAGGAATAAACAAAACAAGTGTCTTATTTATATTTTTATTTTGGTGAAAAGCTTGGTCGAGGATACTTGAAGGACGGACCATCCTTCGTGTTGCTAACCGTTCTTTGACCGTCTTTAGTGGAAATTTCGAGAATTTTAGTCATTTTTGAGACGTTACGGTGCCGTATTTACGACCGTAACACGTGTTACGGTCCGTAACGTCTCACCATAACACCGTGCCAAATTTCCAACAAGGCGAGCTTGCAGAAACGGGCATAACTTTTTGTACGCAACTTTTCTTGGGCTGGGCGACCTACCATTGGAAATCTATTTCAAGGATCTACAACTTTCATCAAGGAAGTTTTTCCAAATTCACAACACATTTTCATGAAAATGCCCAACATGAGACTACCAAAACTTAGGCAATTTAAGAGGCCTTAAGAACCCAGTTGGTTTGACTTCAAAATGACCATCTTCCGCTCGAATTCGTCTTAATGGATTCATATAGATATAATATCATCTTAATACTAGATTTTTACACATTCACACCTAGTTGATTATTCGGGTGACCTCTTACAGGACCCTTTAATGAGGATCACTCAAGCTTTTGGTGAAGCAAGAGATGAATTATACCTACTGCAACCTACTAGTCCTAGGTTTAAGGATATTTCAAATAAAAATGTAGATTCAATTCCAAAAGGAAGCATTTCTAGTTTTAAGTCTATTTCAGTTTCTTTTCCAGTTTCTGCAAATGTAATTCCTAATGTTGATCTTTGGCATGTAAGGTTAGGGCATTTGCCCTATTTTGTAATGAAAAGTTACCTTTCATTCACTTTTCTTCCAAATCTAATCATGTTTGTGATGTATGCCCTAAAGCTAGACAAATAAGATTGTCGTTTCCTGTTAGCACTATTCTTTCTACAAAGGTGTTTGATATGATTCATATAAACACGTGGGGACCTTACAAATCTTGCACTTATGATGGTTTTGAATATTTCTTGACTATTGTGGATGACTATAGTAGAGGTACTTGGATTTGTTGAGTTCTAAGAGTAATGTTTTTCCCACTCTAAAGGACTTCTTAGCACTTGTTGAAAGATAATTCTATACTAAGACAAGTGCATTAGATCTGATAATGCACTGGAATTAGTTAAGGGAACTCAGGAATCTATCTTTGTCAAATCTCAAGGGACAGTGCATCAAAATTCTTGTGTAGGGACTCCATAACAGAATGGGATAGTGAAGAGAAAAATATAGGCATTTGTTAGAGATCACTAATGGTCTTGTGTTTCAATCTAAACTATCTATTTCTTTTTTGGGGGGATTGTATATTGACTGCAACATATTTAATAAATTTCCTCTAGAGTACTGAAAGGTAAGACACCATATGAGCTTCTCTTTGGGTGTATGCCCACTTATGAATCCCTAAGAAGTTTTGCGTGTTTATCTTTATGTTGCTACTCCTTCTCAACATAGGGTTGAGTTTGAGCCAAAGGCAACTGCATGTGTTTTTCTAGGCTATCCTCAAGGGCAAAAAGGGTATAGACTGATGGATCTCAAAATCAAAATAGTTTTTGTTTCAAGAGATGTTCACTTTCATGCACATCATTTCCCTTTTGCATCTACTTCCACTCACACTCTTTTATTTCCTGATCCTATTCCCTTCTCAGATTCACCAGGACAAGAATCAGACCCCTCACATGACTCTTCCATTCCTTTACCACACTCTACCATAGCACCCAACTACTCATCTCCTTGTCCTACTTCAAACTCACCTCTTTTCTCTCATATTTTACATTGACCTTCTACTTCTACTCCTTTCTATTCTCCGTCTTCTAGTTCTTTTCCTCACATCTCTGATAATTCTACTGATTTTTCCCATGATCTAAATCAGAAAGATTGAAATAAATACCTGGATATCTAAATGACTATATTTGTCACAATATCCTCTTGACTGATGTTACAGATGCATCTTTTGTTCATCCACACAAGCCCACAGCCTTTTTCTTTAGTTCTTTATCATTACACAATCAACATATGTTTCAGTTTATTTCCAATGTCACTGACCTAAGATTTTTACCCTAGCTTCAACCCATGTTGGGTGAAAAGAAGCTATGAAGGAAGAATTAGAGGCAATTGATTTGAATCATACTTAGGATATGCTAGAACTTCCCCTGGGAATTAAACATTTGCCTTGTAAATGGGTTTACAAGGTGAAACATAGGTCGGATGGTACTATTAAAAGGATAAAGGCTAGGCTACTTGTTAGAGGGGACAGTCAACATGAAGGAGTGGATTACAGTAAAACATTTTCTCTAATGGTCAAAATGACCACGATAAGGTGTTTATTGACTATTGTTATAAAAAAGGACTAGAAAGTGAATCAATGATATGTAAGCAATAATGTGACCTACAAGAGGCAGTTTATATAAGGTGTCCCACAGGTATGAGTTCTCCAAGAACTAATTTGGTTTGTTTACTTAGGAAATCATTATGTGGTTTAAAGCAAGGTTCAAGACAGTGGTATTCTAAGTTAGCTGGTGTTTTTACTTTCAAAGCTATACTAAATCTTTGAAGATTACTCCCCATTTTTCAAAGGTTGTGACATCTTATTTATATCATTGCAGTATATACCGATGACATATTAATCCTGAGGGATGATTTATGAGAGATCAAACACATAACACATTTTCTCAATACAAAGTTCAGAGTCAAAAACTTGGGGAAAATCAATTATTTTTTGAGTGATGAAAATTTTGCGTGAAAAATAAGGGTATATCATCAGCCAGAGGATTTTTACTTAGAACTTTTGTGTGAGTTTAATTGTGTTGGCCCTGAAGCTACTTCACCTCTTGATTTCTATTGCAAGTTACATGATGATGGCAATCCACTCTTGCCAAGTCCCACCATTTATCGCCATCTTATTAGGAAATCTATTATTTAACCCATTAGACCCGATTTGGCATTTTTTGTATTGACTCTGAGTCAATTTATGTAACATCCAAAAGAATATCACTTTCTTGGTGCTTTTCGAGTTTTGAGATACCTTCGCATAGATCCAGGGCAAGGGATTCTTCTCTTTTCAGAACCCTCTTTCAATTTGCTAACTGGGCATCTTGCAAAAATACTTGACATTTCATCAGTGGTTTCTTTATTACTCTGGGTGATGCTTCTATTTCTTGGAAATTAAAAAATCGAGCATCAATATCACTTTCATTAGCCAAATCTGAATATAGATCTATGTGAAGGGTCACTGCGGAAATTACCTGGTTAGTGAGACTTCTAATAGATCTATTTGTCCAACCATCGTTACATATCACTGCTAAGTCTAATAGTCGAGCTGCTACCACCATTTCAAAGAACCCCGTGTCTCACAAACGAACTAAACACATTGAACTAAATTGTCACTTTGTGAGGCAATTGTTCATTTCCGGGCTAATCACTCTCTCCTTTGTTCCATTGGAGTAGCAGATCACCGATCTCTTTACCAAACCTTTATCTTTGGTTTCTCATAGGCAAATGTTGAACAAGTTAGGGTTGTGTCTTTTCCCTCCAACTTGAAGGGAGGGGAGGTATTAGAGAAAACCCCTCCTTATATTTCATTGATTCAAACCCAATCTCCATTAGCAACAAGAAGAAGCAAAAGATTAAGCGTAGAGACGAAGAAAACAAACCCAAGGAAAAGGAAATCATTTCTATCTCAAACACTTCGGAGAAACCGAAGTATAGTTCATTTTTGTCCCAGTGCGACGTGGCAAAATCACGTGGCTTAATCAAATATGTTGATCATTTAATACCCACCGTTGGATTACTATGTGGTACAGAGAAAGTCATCGAACCTTCGCACGTGACCGGCCACATTCTTGAGAATAATAATTAGTTGTTAAGATTTGTATACATAGTGAAATAATAGGAGAAGTGTATGGCAACATTTTTCTTTTCTATTTATTTTATGCATAGAATACATGTATATATACATGATAGAGTATCACTACAATCATCAGAAAAATTTCCAAATCATTTCTTGTTCAATCGAACATATTTTGAGAGTTAATAAGGAGGGAAAGACTTTTGTTTGGTTGTAGAAATGTACTCTTTTTATTCTCATTTTCATTTGTCTTATAAGATCTTCTGCAAAACTTCCACCAATTAATATGGGCTTGGGAGGGGGGGGGGGGGAGGGGATCCTAATTATTATGGAAAGAATCATTATGGGGGAAACCTCACCAATTATTATGGGAAAAATCACACCAATTATTATGGTAAAAAAATCGCACCAATTAAGTTGAACGTCCGTCCAGAACTTTACTACCAATTCTTGATCTCTTTACCAAACCCTTGTTTGGGGTTTCTCATCGGCAAATGTTGAACAAGTTGGGATTATGTCTTTTCCCTCCAACTTGAGGGGGGATATTGGAGAAAACCCCTCATATTTCATTGATTCAAACTCAATCTCCTTTAGCAACAAGAAGAAGAAAAAGATTGAGCGCAGAGGCGAAGAAAACAAAGCCAAGGAAAAGGAAATCATTTCTATCTCAAACACTTCGGAGAAACCGAAGTATAGTTCATTTTTGTCCCTATGCGACGTGGCAAAATCACATGGCTTAATCAAAGATGGTGATCATTTAATACCTACCGTTGGATTACCTATGACAGTTGTGCATAGAGAAAGGCATCAGAACCTTCCTCACACGTGACCAGCACATTGAAGAATAATTAGTTGTTAGGATTTGTTATACATAGTGCAATAATAATAAGACAAATGTACAACGGCATTTTCTTTTCCATTTATTTTATGCACAGAATACATGTATATATACATGATTGAGTATGAATACAATCATCAGAAAAATTTCCAAATCATTTCTTATTCAATCTAACAGATTTTGAGAGTTAATAAGGAGGGGAAGAATTTTGCTTGGTTGTAAAAATGTACTCTTTTTATTCTCATTTTCATTTGTTTTATAAGGTCTTCTGCAAAACTTCCTCCAATTAATATGGGTTTGGGAGGAAAAAAGAGGGGGGGGGGGGGGGGGATCCTAATTATTATGGAAAGAATCATTATGGGGGGAAATCACACCGATTATTATGGAAAAAATCACACCAATTATTATGGTAAGAAAATCCCACCAATTAAGTTGAATATCCGTCCACAACTTTATTACCAATTCTTGAATGGGGTTGATGGGTTAATTTCAGACATATATTGAGATTGATTGTAAAAGAATGAGCTACTTATTCTGTAAGAGTCTATCCCTGCTAGTGATATTGTCCGCTTTAGGTCTCGGCCCGCATGGCTTTAGAAAGCATCACTAGAGTCTAAGGCATGCTTCCTTAAATACCCAAGATCTCTTGTATTTTGCATATGTGCGACTCTTCTCCTAAGTTAGGGTGTCATATATTTGCACATACAACAATTAATTAAAATCGGATTACATAAATTATTATAATTAAGGTCCTTTTACATACATTATAATAACTACTTGCCGCGATAATGTAATAGACCAAAATTACGATGAACTCTGACATTCTGTTGCCGATAGTTCAATAATTAGTAGGGAAAGGTAGATACTTGCAAATTGCAGTCCCTACTTTTAGCCGAATTTAACCGGTCATCATGGATGGAAAGATGATAGTTGAACACTATATTCGTTAGAAAATTATACTGTTTATATGAATCAAATATGACATTATATATATATATACATACACCCTTAGCAGAATTCCTAATTTCATCACTAACAAATATGAGCAATTAGATGTATATAAAATTACAAGTTTAAAAAAAAAATGAAAGAACAACATGATGGAAAAGAAATTATAGAACCAACTTTTCCGTCCTTAAAAAATTAAAGAAAAAAAGAAGAAAAATATTGGTAATAATGGTGGGCTTCTAATTAGGTTGACTGGTTGTACAATGTTATGCCCAAAGGTCCCTAGCTATAACTTAGTCCTGACCAATGGTTGATTGATTTGATGATGAATTGATTAAGGTCCAGCCCACCACTATATGTTTGACCAAAAAAAAAAGTTATTGATTTATCGGTATCAAGGTAATTAGCTTCACAATTTAGAAACGATTTTGTGTTTTACATATGCTATTGCCCTATCGGTTCGATTAACATCAGTTTCGTGAGTTGTCTTAACGGTTTAACCGCTAACTTAATAAGGTTTGTTAAATTTATCTTTTGTATCCCTGGTTATATAGAGCCACTTTAGCGCTTTTGAAAAAGAGGATCAGACAATTTTAGTACCATTACTTTACTTTTCTCTTTTATTTATTTTCATTTTAGCTCTATGGAATTAACTTACTTAACTTTAATGCGTGTACTAAATCAATTGTATTTGAATTTCATTCTAATGTGAATACTACTAACTTTTTCATTGATTTCCTATCTTATAATGGATTGCTTCTTCGTCTTGAAATGTATGAGTAATAAGCATCACCATTCTCAATTATATATTATTGCAAAATGTGTGGTGTTTGAAAAATTAAAGCTTCCAATCCATATTGATTAAATCAATAAGTGATTAGATGATAAATCTCAATGGTCCGAAAGGTTATCGATTTAATTAGCATGTTTACAAAGCGAATACAGATAACATTGAAAATCGAATCATACCAACCGATAAGAAACCCTAAAGCTTTGTAAGGATTCTATATATATGCCAACTTAAAATATTTGGATATGAAGTTAGGTTTGACATACCTTAATTTTAGACCTTTGAGTAGAAAGTTTTTAATTTCAAACCTCAAATCTGAATTAGTCTTTGGCAAAAATTTTTTTTTTATATATTTTTTATTATATAAGGGTAGGGGAAGGAGAAATGAGGAGGGGATTACAACGTGGGGATTCGAACCCTCACTAAACAAGGTGAAAGTTCAGACAGCCAACCAACTGAGCTACTAGATCCCTATGTCTTGGGCAATTCTAACTTCAAACCCGAAAGACTGAAGTTTTAAAAAAATAAAACCCATAATTTTCAATTTTTGTCACGTATGTCTAAATTTAGTTGTAAGAAGGCAAAATTAAAGAAACAACTACTTTAATTTCGGCTATTCTTTAAACAGGGATCCTAAAAACAGCTATTTCTGCACTTCCACCATTAAAAAGAATTTCGATTTCTTTTCTACTCTTTTACAATGGTATCCAGTCAGGGGCGGTCCTATGTGGTTTCAAGTGGGTTCATATGAACCCACTTCGTTAAAAAATAACACTGTATATATATGTATATTTAATATGTTTTTAAAAATATATAAGTATATACAATGTTATTTATATATTTCTTATATATTGAACCCACTTGATAAAAATCCTCGGTCCGCCACTGTATGCAGTAACACTTTCAGATCTTTTATATTCTCTCTTACAATGGTGAAATAGCCATAGTACGTTTGCTTATTATCAAGAAAACTAAAAATGCTCAACAAAAGTAGGAAATTTATATATGTAACAAATGTGTAAAGGGAAAAGACAACTGCTTAATACATAGGCAACCCCTTAAACTTGTCAGGAAACATTTAGACGCTCGAATTAAGCCCTGTTCCAATTGAACACCTCAACTCATTATAAAGTGTTTCAGTTAGACAGTTTCAGTTTAACTTTTCTTGAAAAAAAAATTATGTGTAACATTAGCTAGTAAGCTAACTACTAAAATATATGTCATCTCCTTTAATTATACGCATCACCCTCAAATAGGAAATGTTTAGGATTTTACGGCTTATTGAGAAGAACGCGTATAACTAAAGGAGATAACACATTTTATGTGATTAGCTTAACTACCTAATAGACGAATGAAAACATACACATATTTTTTTTTTTCAAAATTTGAACCGAAAATGTCGAAGTTGAGGTATTCAATTGGAACAAAATATAGTTTGAGCATTTAATGAAATATATATGTTGACAAGTTTAAAGGATGGCTTCGTATTAAGCCAAAAGACAAACTCATGGGTAAAATCAAACAGACAGACTGCCTTTTTAATCATGTCGGATTAATAAGTCAATGTTTGCTTTGGTTTTGTAGAAGAAAAAATATAGTGAGAACTTCCATAGAAACATAAGTCATATGAGGTGACAAAGGAGTACATATGAATTCCCATGCATATGTTTCCCAATAGCTACACGTACAATATTCAAAATTAAATCGATCCCCGTGCAAAGGTAATTATACCTTCCATACACATACAACTAGGCTGGGTCAACCAATAGACTCACCTTGGGGCTCGGCTCAGCTCGCTTGTATTTAATCTAACTTGGCTCAGTTATGCTTCAATTGAAGTTCAGCTCGGCTCAACTCGACTACCATCAGTATTTTACTCGGGCAGGTCAATCTGCACTGTTAAATTTGAGCTCGATTGAACGAAACTCGATCGGCTTAGGAAGATATATAATTAGTACTTCCTCCATCTCAATTTATGTGACATTTCTAATTTTGCTTAGCAAGAGTTAATTTGACTATCTTTGAGTTAATTTGACTATCTTTAACATTAAATTCGATTAGATCAACACAATATTTTAAAATTAAAATTTTGATATTCAAAAAACTATACGAAAAGTTCTATAAGATGCAATTTTTCATATATCAATATGATAAAAAAAAATACATTTTAAAATATTGGTCAAAATTCGCATAGTTTGAGTATCGAAAAACGAAGAATGTCACATAATTTAGGACATATGGAGTATTAACTTAAAACTGCAATTATTAAAAAAAGAGAGAAAAACTTCGGTCATATTTAATAGTGAAATAGATCCAAAAGAGAAGTTAGTGAAGAATATTCCAGTTCTAGTTTAAGCAGATCAAACAAAATTAACAACGATGCATACATCTTTATTATGAAAAGATGACTCTAATTAAGAGTACAGTACGTGATTGCCAGCTAACTTTACCAAGAAACCCACTAACTTGCATGGATCTTGTACTCTAATACATCCATAATTTGCGTTAATCTGCCTATTTCATCTCTCCTTCCTCCATACATAATGTATACACTCCTAAATACATTACATTATTTATATGCAGGACGGATGTATCATGTAACTTATGAGTTCAAGTAAACTAATTATATGGAGTATAAGTTTTGCAAATCTATTAAAAAATTGATTAAGTATTTATAAATATTTGACTATATCCGTTTATTAGAGAAGGAGCCAAAAAAATTTAGCTTATAAATTCTGGATCACAAATTTTTTTGCTTACTGAATTCTGAATAAATTATTTGTACATATTAAATAAATTTTTTAACACAAATACAAAGTTTGACCACTAAATTACTGAGTTCTATCGAACCCATAACTAGCACTATGAATTCGTACCAGCAATTTATTATTATATAATAACTTGAGATCGTTAAAAAGTCAGTGGTGGAGATATGATGTAATCACAAATTTTGATCTGTCTATACATTATAATTTTCCAATAATATGTGTTCATATAAACCTCTTCCACCCCTACTTATAAAAACTCATAAGTTTCAAATGTGTATACGATATTAGAGAAACAAACAAATATTTAATGAATTGTAAGGAAAACGGCACAAAAGGGAGTAATAATAAATTAATGGGGTTAAATTTGGCGTTTAGGGAAGTTGGTGGGGTTGTGTGATGGCAGGAATAGAAGTGTCGGGGGTACAAAACATACCCGACAGAACAGAGAAAGAGACTTTAGTCCCCGGAAAATTAGGGGGGTATGTCCATTTTTTAACATAGTGGGTCTTTCCCTCACATGCCTCCATATGAGAACCCTATGTTCCTTTCCCTTTCCCTTTCTACAAAAATAATAATAAAATTACTTCCTTACTTTCAATTTATATGATATAGATTGACTAAGTATAGGGTTTAAGAAAAAATTGAAGATTTTTGAAATTTGTGATTCAAAACAAGGCATAAAAATTTGTATGACTGCAAAATGGGAAGTTCTAAGTTAAGTTATTTTTAAATATAGAAATATATCATTCTTTTTGGGATATACTAAAAAAGAAAGTGTGTGACATAAATTGGGACAGAGAAGTAATTTTTTCAATTTGGTATGATGGTATCTGATTAGACACAAAGTTTAAGAATTCTATAGTTAAACATTTTTTTCTTTGTTCTTGGGCCTCTTATGAGCTATAGATTGCAGAGTTAGAAAACTTCGAAATAGGTATCCCACATTTGAATTGAGTTTTTTATGATTAATTGAAATATGTCTGGAAGAAAAAATCTCTATTTGACATGACTTATTCCTATACTTATGAATTTAAATGAACGGAAAATTGATACATCAAAAGAAAGTGACTTTTTTTTTCTTCCGTTTTGATACGATGGTATTTGAATAGACACAGTTTAAGAATTCTGCAGTTAAACATCATTTCTTTTGTCTTGGGCTTTTAGAGAGCTATAGACAGAGTTTGAAAACTTCTGAATAGGTATCCTACATTTGAATTGATCGAATTCTTTCTGGTTAATTGAAATATGATCGAAAGAAAAAATTCTCTATTTGACGGGGGCTTCTTCTCCTATACCTATGAGTTCAATTGGACGGAAAATTGATACATTGAAAGAATCTAATGGGTATCCCAATATCAATAGGTTGATTAGTCCCTCTATCCCCCAAAAGCACTATTTCACACCCCTCTTTTTATCCGACCCCTTTTTGTTGCGGTTTCAAATTCTTTATCGTTCTCATTCATCATATTTTTTTAGAAATGAATTTGGTCTATGTTATAGTGTTATAGGATAATAGAATGGTTAAAAATCATGCAAAATTCACCATTAATCCTATTTAACTATGTACTAATTATTAAAAAAAAAATTGTTAGCTATGTGCAATTTAGCATCGAATTGTCCATAGCCAAATTTAAGTCTTTTTGTAGTGTAAAAATCTCCCATTCTTTTTAAAATTTCCCGCCAATGCATATTAGGCCAAGAAAATTGAAACCAAAATGAATACATTGGACCCTCAAAAACAAAAAGAAAAAATGGAAAATTAAAACAAATATAAGTTACATGGCTCTATACTAAATAGGGCACTCCCTAACCTATATATTTATAGGTGTAAAATGTTATGGGCATGTTATAATAAGCATTAGGCTGGAAACTCCAACATCTACAAATGGACAGTCTATAAAAAGGGACCCATAAATGTGTGCCCACTAAGCCAAAACACAACCAGTCGATCTGCAAGGTTGTATATTCACCTCTCAAATAGCCTTCACTTTGATAATTAATTTGTTTGTTACATAAGTGACAAATATAATGAATATATAATACTAACATATACAATATATTTATAATAAGTATATATAAGTGTTACTACGTAGTCGATGTTTGATTGAACACAAATTTAAAGAAAAAAGAGATTCTTTGCCACGTAAATTTAACAAAAAAGAATCATTAGAATGTGATGATCTTCAAAATAACATGTCAATTCCTCTAATAGCACAAAAAGAAAACGTTATCCCATTTTAAATACAAAAAAGATATCAATCTTCATAGAAAGTTTTATACAAAAGGAATATAAATTCTTTTCACGATTTACGTTATAATAATGTAGTGATTTTTTTTTTTTTTTTTATAATTTTGTAATTTAACCTATTATAATAGATTTATCAAATTACTAATTAATATTCATCGCGGAATTCTACATGTTATAATAACTATCTTATAAGTGATCTGATTGTGTAAATATTTTGTTACACGATCAAATTAAACTCTTATTTTCATCAGTATAATTTTAGTTAAGAGTATGTTAGAATGTCACTTACTAAAATTTGGTAACTTTTTAATTCAACATAATCACATATGACATGTTTACGATAGCAAGATTCAAAAAGCATTTTGGTACGTTGCACATTTCTTTAATTAATACACGATTAAAAAATATTGCTTATCGGGATTTTAAATAAAGTACGTAGCCTGTTAGTTGCAGAGATTATAAGCATTGGGGAAGCTCTTGTTTGGTTGAACAACGACTTTGTTAATTGTCATGTGGTGACTGAGATAATTAGCTAGTTCATCAAGCTCTCGATGGAAACAATTCAAATTGTTCTTTTTGATTCTCTTGTTTATAATTGTAACACACTAATGAATGAGAGATTTTCAATTAGTGTCTGTTTCTCTAATTGGAAAATCAGTGAATGAAGTTGTTCATGCTTTAACTAGGGTGGTACTCGCTTTTGATTGAATAATAATTGAGAAGACCCCTTTTCGAAAAGGAAAAAAAAACTTGCTTACCTTTTAAACTCTATATATTTCATCAAACCGTCTCACATAAATTAAGACGGAGTAAGTAATAAATACTACTATGTACTTATATTTCTCCTTAAATTAATTAATGGGATGAAATAAAGTCTGCTTTTTAGTAGGTATAGAAAAAGTAGGGTTGTTCAGTTCTGTTGTAGACCCAATCCAATATTCTTCTTGGGATCGGTGGAAAAAAGACCCCCTAATTCTCCCTATAAATACTGCCCACTCTCCTCCTCTCTCAACACTTCACTTCTGAGCAACAAAAAAAAAAAAAAAAAAAATAGAAGATAATTTTCTCCTCTATTTATTTTCTCAAGAAACCCTATTTAGGTTAGGGTTAATGAGATTTCCACTATAGAGGGGGCTTTTTTTTTTTTTTTTTTGTGTGTGTGTGTGTGGGGGAACAAAATGGCTCTTTTTGTACTTTTCCACAGCTTTCTTGAACTGCATCTCTCTCAAAAACTCAATTATTTTCTTCATTTTTTTTTGGAGATGAAGAGAATTAAATTGTTGCAGTTCAATAAAGCTGTGGGAAGATACACATAGGGTCAAGACCAGTTTTATTTTTTCTTTATCTTTTTGGGAATTTTTGAAGTTGCAGATTTGATTTTATTACTGCATGGTGAATTCCCAAAATTTTCCCTTGTGAATATTCATCGGAAAATCACGTTATTTATAACTGTGTTATGCTTGAAATGATAATTAAGGTGTTCATGGTGATTCACTTCAGTGGCGGAGCAATCCTTGTCTAAGAGAGTCAGTTTACCCATTTTGATGTATTTGCTTCTCTATATGTTGAATCTTATTATTAAAAATTCTGACTCTGCCACTAATGATTTTTATCGCTAGATCTAGTACACTTTGCAAAAAAGGTTAATTTTTTGTGCATATGTACTATATGTTGAATCTTCTTGGTTTCGTGGTGTTTTTACATCGACATATTTGTAATCTTATTAGCATAAATCTTGACTTCCTCCTTTACCTGGATCTATTTCTATTAGATGATTAAGTCTAAAAGGATAATTCAGTTTGTGACTTCTAATGATAACTTTATTTGCGGGATTTATATTTTAACTTTCTAACTAAATGTTTGGTTTTTTGTGTTCTACCATCACATGTCCTTTTGAACCTCTTTTTGTTTTCAATTTTAACCAAAAAAATTTGTTGAATTTGAGATCGCATGCAATGAGTTTACTGTGGCCATAAATACCAATTAATAGAGTATTAGACCCCCCACCCAACTCCAGAAAGCAGTTGGCTTAGTTTCATACAACATTTAAAGGGAAGGAGGGAGATGTAAATAATCAAAGAAAGTAACAAGCAGTTTTCTATATATAAGTATTGTGTCATACTTTTGATAGGAAATAATGAATTACAATATCTAAATATTTATTTATATATTGAAATAAAGATGTATAAGTATTTATTTAGGTATTTATTCCATTGAAATTGCTATCTTGATGAATGAATATAGAGAGAAGGCCTAGTCATACGTCAATCTGATACGGTTCAAATTGGTGGATCAACTGTCATACTAATTTATAATATTTGATAGTATATAATTTATTGTATGCTACGATGTTCCATTTGGGAATTTATTATGTTAGCTCTGCAAATCGCATTGCTTATGCATTATGTGATATATAATTCTAGCTATTATACTAGGAGGATATGCTTTTCTTTTTACCTAATTTGAGTTGTTTTCCATTAAGGATTGTTGTGAGATGTATAAGATCTCTTCGCTCTTATCAGAGGTCTCAAATTCTAGTTTTGGGAATGAAAAAATCATCATAGGAAGCACATCCCTTTTAACACTACTAGAAAACGAAAATTTTCCGATGGACATCTACGTTGAAAATTCCAACAAAAAGTCTTTTTGGAAACGGTTTCGAAGAAATTCTTATACAAACCTGGATTAGTCGGAGCCCCAAATTAAAACAGGTACTGCAGGTGGAAAATAGAAAGAAAAAAAAAAAATTTAGCCCTTTTTGTGGATTTTTTATATATTTATATATAAAAATTTAAAAGTAATGCATGAGCACCATTGTACTGCATAACTTGTATCCATTATGAAAGATTTCCTTTTATATTTGAATGTAAGATGGACCACAATCTTGTCATTTCCTTCTCATATGGAACCTTCACAACCAACTATGTCTACATAAATTTTAAAGCTATTTATTTAAATTAGGTAAAGCATTTTATGTGCATGCATATATGTCAGAACAGAGCTAATTGCCAGCCATTTTAACCACTACAACAGAAAAATTGCAGAAATTTCTAGTTATAATATTGCAGAATTAATAGGTCACTACAAGAAAAAAATTAAGGATGTTTTCTCCACATTAATAGCAAAGACAACCCTGTAGCAAGTAGAACATTAATTATATACACATAAAGAATAAAGTATTTTTATTGTATGTATTTATAAAAGGATTTACGCAACGGCGGATCTAGAGCACAACTTGCAGGTTCACGTTAACTCAGATGCTTTTGCACAACTTCTGTACTATTAGAAGTTCACTAAATATCTAAAAATATTTGACTGTTAATTGAGTTGTTATTAACTTGAGTTCACTATAAGAATCCATAAATTTCAATTTTGTGTTAGTCTCTGGTTATTTAAGTTATATACACCGACAATTAGTGCGTGAAAGATGAACCTCCTTCCGCGCTTGCTGACATTAATTTTTTTTTTTTTTTTTACCTCATCAAAGGATTTAACTGACTATAGCAAATTACTTGGTATTATTGGTCAACTTAACCTGGTGGTGTTAAATATCTATTCGTTGTCACTTGTCAGTTTACAAAACATAAACTCAATTACATATTGTTTGATCCATATTCATGCCAGGTCATGACTGATTTGTACTGGAAAAAGTTATAGTAATAATGTACAACAAAATTTAGTCCAATTATAATGTCCCTTGCAGCCTTGCAGGTACATGCATTTACCCGATCAATTGATAGAGTTTTAAATTAGCTGTTATTACAGAAGCTGACTCCTAGACAATTATTCTAATTAATTAAACAATGTTTAGTGAGAATTTTATTTCTTTCCTTTTGCTTTCACATTCTTGGATGCTAATACTTACTAAAGCGGATGTTTTAAAATGTAAATTACTTTTATTTGCTTTTACTTTAGAGTGTTTAGCTTCTTTTTTTCACTGACACTGTTGGTTTAAAGTTAAACAAATGGGATCAACATGCAATTTTATATTTGGAGTTAATCAAGAGTCAGAAAAGTTTGAATTTTGTTTTGTTTGATAGGCAAAGTTATTTTGCTTTTGGCCAAAAAAGACAGGATTGAAAAGTTAAGATTAGACACCTTACATCTCCCTTTTGAATATTTAAATGGAACAAATTGGAAGAAAGCAGTGAAAGATAAGAAAAAAACCATCTAACATAATCTTGTATTGATTTGGCTGTCTTGGAGCTGTGTGAACCCCTTTTGTAAATGAAATGATTAAACACACAAAAGTACAATACATTTTTATGGTATAATCATTCGGTATTCGGGTAAGACCTATTAAAGGTAGAAGCGTTCGTGAAAATTGTACAGATTAGCTAATTTTCGGGTCGGTTTTAAAAAAAAAAGAGTAAGTGCTTCAAAATTCATTGAAAAGCAACAAAATTTGAGGCAGTAACACCATGACACTATGGATTTCAAACTTAAACAAGTAAAAAATCTAGAACACTATCATGAATTTCAAAAATTGGCTATTTGTCGATTGAACAATTGAATCTACGACTCTTATTTAATTAAAATTTTTTAGATTCTTAGAACTCAAACCCAATATCTTTAATTAACGATGGACAGGACTTATCCATTCCATCATAAACTTTGATGGTTAATGTACAATACAAACATATCAACCCTGAAATCCTGAATCTGTAATTTTGGGTTAAAACTTGCCACTCCTCTCTTTCTTTCTTAAATATTTTATAATGGTTTTCCGAATACTATTTTACCGAATATTTGCTACTTGTCACCCTTATAAATATTTGGTAAAAATCCGATTGACAACTTAATTATTTTCTTTTCCTACTTTTTGGAAGTACATGCATTATTCATGTTATATGCCTGCATGCATGCCTGAATTTTTTGCTGTTTTAATGCAGGAAAGGTGGGTACTCCTTCTTAACATTTTGGAAAGTTTGTTGGGATATGATTTTTATGGGGAAACTAATTTGACCACGTTTATTTCTAGTTGGTTAAAAATTTTGTGCATTGTTCGTTTCTTTGAATTCCAAAGCACTCTTATACAATTTTTTTTTTTTTTAAGATCAATTTCTACTTGCTTTGATATTTAAGCAATTGTTATTTTGTCTTTGGAAGTTTCTTAAGAAAGGACGACTTGTCAGCCAGTGGCGGAGCTACATCAACCCAAAGGTTGATGTAATTGTATTCTGTTTATCAGAAAATTATATATATTCGACTTCAAAATTACATGTATTCGACTCTTAAAAAATCTTCAGTGTAGGGACAGGAGGTTTTAAAAATATTTTAGATCATGCATTAATTCGATCTCAATTTGACATTTTACCATTTTCTTTAATTTCTCCACGCCTACTTCTTAGCAAGTATGATATCGTTTGATGATATTATAAAATAAAAGATGAACTATGTAGTGTACCCCTCAGCTGGTCGATTGCTGGATATAATTTAATCTCCCTTTTTTATATTGAGACGGTAAAAATCTTTCTGCACTTAATTAAAGATTTCCGGTTAGAGTCCTAAAAATGTTGACATCTTGATAGGAGACGTTTTACCTTATTAATATAACCTTATCCGTCGCAAATCTAGATAATTGAGGCCGGTGTGCTTTGAATGCTAAATGATTAAATTAACAAAAAGAAACCTTCTTAAGACATAAATTTCAAGTCCTATGGCCTTTGTAATTACAAATAAACAATGAATTCCACTCAAACAGCTTACAGAACATTTTTTTCCTTTAAAAATGGATTAGTAATTCTTCCTTTTTTTTTTCTGACAGTCACATGCCTTCGATCTATTATACATTCTTCACAATTCAGATAATAATAATAATAATAGTAGTAGTAGTAATACTAGTATTAAGGGTTCTCAGAAATAATTTTTGGATGATTAATAGTACTCAGCATGTGCAGTCAGTAAGCTGGAGTTGATCCACAATACTATTGGATATCATATGGAAATTAATTTTGTGATTTTTATTATGCAAATCGCTACACATAATTGTGTCATAATTAATAATTCAAGAAGTACCAGCAGGCTTATTATTGCCAGCATTTTGCCACTCATATTTACCCTTGCAAGTTGTCCATTAATGATTTTCTCTATTAATTAGTATCTAATAATAACTCTGACATTGTTTTCGAATAAATACTAAAATGCTCATAAATTAGCTAGCCTTAGCAATAAACATATCAACCACCGAATTTTGGCATTTGTCCCAAAAAGGAAGAGGAAAAAAAATAGCCACTTTTATGAGGTGGATACAGGTAGGAGTGTAAAATGAGCGGGTCATTAACCCATTCAAATGTTATTTGAATTGAAATGAGCTGGGCTAATGAGCTAAATAATGAATTATAGTCCAACCCAGTACCCACCTTCTCTTACAAAATTTTAATTTGTCTGTTTGCTTCGTTAATCATTTAATACCATACAAAACTAATTAAACATATTCTTTATTATGAATGTATATAACATATTACAAAAAAAAAGTTATTAATTTTGACAAGATTTCTAATTGGTCAATTTGAACTACATATTTAGCTCAAATAAACACTAGTTTTATATTGAACGAATCAAAATGAATTAAGTTAATAAATAGGGGGTCATTAACACCCGAACTTGAACGAATACGGCAGTGAATGTTTTTGTGGGCTAGTTTTGATCATTTATCCACACAAAAGAATGATGCTAACTTTTTATCATAGAACTTTACTTATAATTATTTTCACTAACTGATTTGGTTTATATATATAGTCAATACATAAATCTTAAACTCTTTTTCAATTTTATCAAATATTCATCTTAATGAGTATGTGAAGAACCATTGAGCTTCCGGTTTTTATGCCATGCTTTTTTTCTTTGAAGATGTCTATGGCCTATGGGTATAGGCTATAGTTATTTGAAATGTGACTTTGCTTCTAAAGCCAAAAGAAAATGGATATGCTTCTTTCAGATATATATATCCTTAGCAAGATCTAATTTCCATTGGGACAAGCACGTAAAGAGCAATCATTTAGTGTGTCTCATATAGTTTTCCTTTGTTTGCTTTAAATATTCTTGAGAGGCAGATTTAAAATTTGAATTTTATAGGTTCTAAATTATAGAATGACGACCTCAAATACTGGTAACTAAATTTATTTGGTACATACGTAGTGGATTTCTTGAAGGGGAGACTTGGAGCAACAATAAAGTTGTCTCTGTATGACCTACAGGTCACAGGTTTGAACTGTGGAAGCAATCGCTAATATTTGCATTAGGTTGGGCTGCCTACATCACACCTTTTGAGGTGCGGCCCTTCCCCCGACAGCTAAATAGAGATGCTTTGTGCACCAGGCTGCCCTGCCTTTAGTGGATTTCTTAACATATATATACATGACTCGGATCAAAGCTACTTGCTTTTGTCAAATTCGTAACTTAAAGTCCATATCCATCCCTGTTCCGAGGCAAACAAAGTAGGAACAACTTTTATTAGAAAAACATCGGATCTTGACGGTTTATATATATATATATGTGTGTGTGTGTGAATACGATAGGGGATATATATACATAAGATGGATGTTAGTAACATGTGTAACATGTTTTTTTGACATCTCTCAGTTTCACAGACATAGTTTTAAGAATGAAATCAACCAGCAAAGCCATGATTTTAAGCAGTAATTTTAATAAGGTGCAAATTCACCGGGGTTCCCGGGGGGGGGGGGAGAGATTAAAGAAAGTTGATTTTTTTTTTTTTTTTTTTTGTTCATACGGTAACAAAATTTAACCTTTTACACGGAAATACATGATATCATAGAGTATAGCTAAAAATAAAGGGGCAAACAAGATGAACTTATCAATTATTGATGGTAATAGAGGAAAGCCAGGGAATCTTCTCTGCCACTTATATTATCTCATTTTTCACCACTCGACATGTTTTACACAGAATTCAAAAAATGGATCAAGCATAAAAATCAAGCTAATCTGAAGAAGAAAATAAGAATTTAAGTTCTGGACATATTTTTAAAAAATTATACAGTTAAATTATCAGAAAATAATATTGATAAATTTCTATGATAAATATGCAATTGATAGCATGAAAAAATTTAATAGTTACAGACATGCCATCACAAGCTAAACTACATTAAAAGGGCAACCCGGAGCTCTAAACTCCCGCTATGCGAGGGGTTTAGGTAAAGGCTAGACCACAAGGGTTTATTGTACGCAGCCTTATCCTGCATTTCTAAAAATAACTGTTTTCACGACTCAAACTCATAACCTCCAGATCACATGGCGGCAACTTTACCAGTTATGCCAATGCTCCTCTTCTAATCTACATTGATAATATTGAAAAAGAAAACGTGTTCAGCAAGACTGTAGTTAATTTAGTTTGGTTAATTACTTTACTATAATTAGCTCCTACCAGTAAGAAGTGGCATTGAAAGAGTGATTGAAACCTGTCCTGAGGAGGGCGTCAAAACCAAGGTCGTCGGACTATTGCTGAGCAGTTTTTGAATATCAAACATATTTCCTGATAATTAATATATAAGTTGTCAATCTTTCCTTACTGTGAAGAAAAAACTTTCAACCTAAAAGGAAAGAAATCAAATATCCAGAAATGGATCTGCTTTCTTGACTGGCATAATCCCCATGGATTATACCAAATTCGTAGAAGTTGTCTCATTTATCTGCATCTAAAAGAAGAAACAAAAGTAAAATTCTAAGGCAGATTCAAGAATTGACCATGGGCTATATAGCAAAATGATGAACCAATCATCCTCCAGGAAATGGCAATGCACTCAAGAAGTCCTAACTTCACCATATTTTCCCACAGCTTTCTTGAACTTTCATAGCTTAATCTCATCCACTGCCAGAAAATAGCTAATTTTTGACGGAATCTGTATGAATTTGTCTTGTATGTACCATTTCTGACATATCTTGTGTCGAAAATTCTTTACCGATGAGCCAAAATTCACACATAAATCGGAAAATTAGCGATTTTCTATAGTAATATTAACTGCTCAATAATTACCAAAGATGAAAATTCAGCAGAAAAAAGTTCAAGAAAGCTGTGGAAAAGCATGATAGGACTTCATATAAAACCTAGTAGAATTATATTCAAAATCTCCATCACTTGTGAGTCTCCAAAGAGGATGAGAAGAAATTGGGTTGTTGGGAAGGAAGCTAATGGATGAAACAATAAAGAAAGGAATGGAGAGAAAATTTGTGAAGTGAAGTAAGAAGCAATGCCCATACAAATGAACAAGTTCTCAATAAGGACCACACTAGCGTATGTTATCTATGATGCAACCAACTTTATAGAGCTAGAGGGGAAGGAGGACCTAACGGTCAATGAAGGGTCAAATTTACACGTAACGTGTGTTTAGACGTCAAATTAATATATATGCATGACATGTCCGTATGTAAATTTTTTCACCTAATTACGGTTAATCAATAGATATTCTTACTTCATCTTCGTAAAATAGGTAATTTGATGTAAAAATTAGATGCAGGCAAGTTTTTACCGTTAGCGAAGTGGAATAGAATTCAGGAGAGATGAATCCCCTTGGAGACAAAAAGAAAATGCTGCTCCCTTTGTTTTTGTTTGGGTGTTTTAATTTCCTTTTTTATTCTATTTAAGAAAATAAATGAGATAATTTGTTAAGTTTTTAATTCCACTATTCTCAATTTCATTTTACCCTTAATGCACTCTCTTATAGAAATGACATGACATTCAAGACCACAAATTCCAAAGAGTACTTTGATAATGCTATTCATATTACATTCTCAAATTAAGTTCATACCCAATCAAACTAAAACATATAGATGAAAATGGAGGAATTAAGTTAGAAGTAGATGTGATTTTTTTTAGCTGTCAAAGTCTTAATCAGCAAAATTATCTTAAATTCTGACGGTGAATTATAATAGATATTCGATAAAATAGTCAAACTTCATGTAAACTGACTCGAAAACTACTGTTATTAAAAAATGATAAAAAAATAGTAGGTTTCATTTTCCCCACATAGTGACTGTTTTGTATGGTGTGAGTGCGCAGTGGGGCAACGGACCCAACCGCCGACGTCAGATGGGGTCGTAAATCTTGAATAGAAACAAAAATCTTTATGTCATTGTTTTTCTATATATATTAAAAAAAAAAAAAAAGATATAGTTTATATTTTTGAAAAACTTTTTATTTAGGTGGTTAAATCAAGATCACAAGAAAAAATAAAGAAGAAAATAAGGGCATCCCATCCCCATGGCACGTTATCATGTGGGCATAATGTTCTTTATGAGATTTTGTTTGAAACAAAAGGTATGGGGTTTTTTATGGCCCCCATAATTTTATTTTCTTTTGCATCATATACTTACTAATAAACATTATCTTGATGTTATAAGCATGTTCAGGATGTTACGTTTATGTTAAAGGCATTTTTGTAATCGAGGAATTCTATTTTTTGGTCAGCATCGAACACTTGAGAAATTTGATCTTCCATGCCACTACAAATAAATAGGTAATTTGCGGAGGTTAAAAGTTGTAATTAGGTTTGCTTATTTGCCAGGGAGGTTTTACCAGAATTACCAATTGTTTTTTAAAGGAGGGCTAAATTACATAAGTAATTGCTTCGCTTTACTTTTAATCCTTTTAACCTGAGGCAAATTACCAATTGTTTTGTAGTGTGCATGGCATAGAAACAACAAAAATAAGATGAATTTAATTTTTGTCAAAAAAAAAATTCGGGTCGGATTGGTTATTATTTTATAAGTAAATTATTTGAAATTAAAATAATTTTGAAGTAATAGATGATGTCACGACGTTCTAAACACAATTCACGTACTATTTGAATTGGAGAAAAAATCGAACTCTTATGCTGAGATGTGAGGCGCAGGTGGTCAATGACGTTCTAAACAAATTAGATTTCTCATAAGTGGTGTTAATGATGAACTGAACGAATGAATTTATTACTATAATGAGAAGCAAAGTTACTTTTTATATTTTATATCAAAAAAAGGTTGACGAAGCAGTCTCCCCGTGACATCGCTTAAGGCAAGGTATATCTGCCCCTTGCAGATGGTGTGATCACCTCGAAGCGTGCGCTCACGCTTTTGACGAGCTCCAAAACCTGCCAACGCTCGTGAAAACCCGGGTTAATCGGTCCTCCATTCATCCGAACGAGTCATTCACTTTTGTTTGATCAACCAATGGCTATAATGACCCTCGCGAATTGTTGACGTCAATCGACCGAAATGACTTTCAACGAAAGATTGCCTAATATAATGCAATCTCTTCTGGATTCTATCTCACTCTCTTTCAATCGGTATTGTTATTGATTACGCCAATTATACATAACAATTTTATTTTAAAAAGTGACATTTTCGTGAAGAAATATTAATATTGGTAGAGGATTTATTAATATTGATATTGTTAAATATGATCTTTTTAAATTTCTCTCGCCTATATTTTCTCCAAAATAATCTTCAAATACCTTTGTACAGCATTACATTTTATTTTTGTGCTTACGTGACAAGTTTCGGAAATAATTTTTTTTGAGAATTGACTATAATTTTTCAATCGAACTATTTGATTTTTTCAAGCCGCCCTCGTTGACTTAATTAACAATATTGTCACGTCAAATTAACGAAAACCAAACAAATAGGAAAGAATCGAGAAATTAATTAATAGCGTTCCAAATCCAACAAAAAATTCTGAAATATATATATATATATATATATCTAACTTTATTTATACATAATTTTGTAATTTTTTTTTATGATTTGACCTCAAAATGTTGGATTATGACTCGTGAACGTATTGTTGGATCCGCCACTGCGAACAAATATCCAGTTTTTTATTATACAAATTTTTTACTATGTAACATATATATATGGGAAAACTACGTATATATACATGTTAGGAATATTTCTGACCGTATAGTTTTCCTTATTTACAAAACATAACGATATATTACAAAACATGATGATTTTCATATATTTTTCGTTTTTTTTTTTTTTTTCGGAAAAATATATATTTTTTATAAAAAAAATATTTTTATTTTTAAAAAAATAATTTTTATATATATTTTTTAAATATTAATTTTTTTTTTTTTTGCTCAATGGCTTAAAAAATTACCTCATATTTTCGTGTATGAAAGTTGTATGAAATGTGTATGTGTGAGCAAATTTTTAATATAATTTTCATATACAAATTTTGAGCGAAAACTTTAAGCCTTGAATATTGTATGAAAATTGTTACAATGTTGTTGTAGTTGTATTAATTTTTCGTAAACCTAATATGAAATTTATATACAAACAATGTGAATGAAATTCTAAGTCTTGAGGAAGATATACACATTTCATACCATTCTCATGCATAAAATTTTAAGCATAATGTTTAAAGCCTTGATCAAAATATACACATTTCACGTTCTTCATACATAAAATTTGAGCGAACTTTTTAAGCCTTGAGCAAGATATACACATTTCTTACACAAAAATTTGAGCGATTATTTTAAGTCTTGAATGTTGTATCAAAGTTATATACAATGTTGTTGTAGTTGTATTAATTTTACGCGGTAAATCTAACATGAACTTTTATACATGAAAATGTGAGCGAAATTTTAAGACATGAGCAAGATACAAATTTCATATTGTTTTCATACACACAATTTTGAGCGGATTTTTTTTAAGCCTTGAACGAAATATACACATTTCATACATTTTTCACACTAAATTTTGAGCAAACTTTTTAAGTCTTGAGTTTATATATACATTTCATACAACTTTCATACATAAGTTTTTGAGAAAAAAAATATTAATTTTAAAAAAAAATAAAAATAAATTAAAAAAAATATTTTTTAAAAAAAATAAAAAATATTTTTTTTAAAAATGATTTTTAAAAAATAATTTAAAAATAATTTTTTTTTTTTTTTTAAATATAAAGCATGTTTTGTATGGATTTGTAAGTTTTGTTTTGAAATATAAAACTATCGTCAGTTTGTAAATATTTTCCTTTGAATATATTGCCAAAAACCCC